>NW_027182479.1:1200000-1500000 GCF_040938575.1 Ambystoma mexicanum | reverse complement strand
AAGGGTATCGGGATTGGATTTGGAAGGAGTTGGATATCCCAACTCATGCTATAGGAAGGGTCTCAGGTTGGAATGGGAAGGAGTTGGATATCACATCTCATGTTATAGGAAGGGTCTCAGGATTGGAATGGGAAGGACTTGGATATCACATCTCATGCTATAGGAAGGCTCTCAGGTTTGCAAGGGGAAAGAGTTGGATATCATATTTCATGTTAGAGGTAGGATCTCAGGTTTGGTATTAGAAGTATTGAGATATCACATCTCATGCTATCAGAAGGATCTCAGGTTTGGTATAGAAGCATTGAGATATCATATCTTATGCGCTCAGAAGAGTCTCAGGATTGGAATGGGAAGGAGTTGGATATCACATCTCATGCTAAAGGGAGGGTCTCAGGTTTGGAAGATAAGGATTTGGATATCACATCTCATGTTATAGGAAGGATCTCAGGTTTGGTATTAGAAGTATTGAGATATCACATCATGCTATCGGAAGGATCTCAGGTTTGGTATAGAAGCATTGAGATATCATATCTTATGCTATCAGAAGGGTCTCAGGATTGGAATGGGAAGGAGTTGGATATCACATCTCATGCTAAAGGGAGGGTCTCAGGTTTGGAAGGCGAAGGATTTGGATATCACATCTCATGTTATCGGAAGGATCTCAGGTTTGGTATTAGAAGTATTGAGATATCACATCTCATGCTATAGGAAGGGTCTCAGGATTGGAATGGGAAGGAGTTGGATATCACATCTCATGCTAAAGGAAGGGTCTCAGGTTTGGTAGAAGCATTGAGATATCACATCTCATGCTATAGGAAGGGTCTCAGGATTGGAATGGGAAGGACTTAGATATCACATATCATGCTATAGGGAGGGTCTCAGTTTTGATATTAGAAGCATTGAGATATCACATCTCATGCTATCGGAAGTGTCTCAGGATTGGAATGGGAAGGAGCTGGATATCACATCTCATGCTAAAGGAAGGGTCTCAGGTTTGGAACGGGAAGGAGTTGGATATCACATCTCATGTTATAGGAAGGGTCTCAGGTTTGGTATAAACATTGAGATATCACATCTCTGCTATCGGAAGTGTCTCAGGATTGGAATGGAAAGGAGTTGGATATCCCATCTCATGTTATAGGACGGGTCTCAGGTTTTTTATTAGAATCATTGAGATATCATATTGCATGCTGTAGGAAGGGTCTAAGGATTGGAATGGGAAGGACTTGGATATCACATCTCATGCTATAGATAGGCTCTCAGGTTTGGAAAGTGAAGGAGTTGGATATCACATTTCATGTTAGAGGAAGGATCTCAGGTTTGGTATTAGAGGCATTGAGATATCACATCTCAGGCTATAGGAAGGGTCTCAGGATTGGAATGGGAAGGAGTTGGATATCACATCTCATGCTATAGGAAGGGTCTCAGGATTGGAATGGAAGGAGTTGGATATCACATCTCATGTTATAGGAAGGATCTCAGGTTTGGTATTAGAAGCATTGAGACATGGGGGGGCGCTGTTGCGCTCGAAGCAAGATGGCCGCCTGATTCATCGCTCCGTCCCGTGCGGCAACCTCACGCTGAAAATCTCCTGATTGCCCCGGCACAACGCGAAGCTGGTCCCCGGCGCGGGTCATTAACCGGACGGGGAATCTACTGTGCGAGTTTCGATCTCCGGACCTTCTCCATTGCGGAGTTTTGGACCTCTACGTGCTGGGCGGGGCCGCCGGCCTGCTGATCCCCATAACCGGCTCCAGGGCCCTTCACTCGAGCCCCGCGGCGTGCGGCCTACTGTGTGGGGGAGGGGCGCCCCGCGCTCGGCGTGCGGCTCCCTCTCCGGACTCCTGAGCGTGCCGCTCCGCTGCCCCATCCAGGGCGGTGTGCTGTCTGCTATCCGACCTTCAGCGCCTTATACTGAGTCCCATCGACTACGCATAGGGCGGCCCCCCTTCAACCGTAACGCGGTTTTTCAGCCGAATCCTTCCCGCCGGCCACCTTGATCTCGCACGGGCCGATACACCCGTTGCTCGGCGCGACCTGGGCCTACCCCTGCATCGGCGACATGTCGACACGGACCGGCAAGAAGCAATCCTCCATCAACATGTTCGCTAAACCCCCGACCCCCCTTGCAGGGGAGACATCTACACAAGACGCCTCACTCACCCCGGTACCACCCGATTCCCAGAAAATGTTGGAGTTTATCCGCGAAGGGTTTACCACTATACACAGTAAGCTCGACGATATGAATGGCACGATATCCTCCATCAAGGCGCACATGGAGAGAACCGATGGTCGAGTGACCGAGATTGAGGAGCGGGTGAGCACTGCCGAGGACGGCCTGGGTTCTCTCCGCGCAGAGGTGTCTACGCTATCCACCCGAGTTGCCGAAGTGGAGAAGAAAAATGAAGACTTGGAGTCTCGCTCGAGACGCAACAACCTCCGCATTGTCGGGGTTCCGGAGGATGGTCTGCAAGGACCTATGGAGGACTATGTGGAGAGTATGCTGCTTCAACTCCTCGACTCCCCGAAACTCTCCCCGCAGTTTGCGATCGAGAGGGCCCATCGCTCTCTCGCGGCGAAACCAAAACCTGGAGCGCCTCCACGCCCGATAATTGCTAGGCTTTTAAACTTTCGAGATCGGGACACTCTCCTCAGGGCGGCGAGGGCCAAGGGAGATCTCCTCCTGGGTGGTGCCAGGATCCATCTTTATCCGGACTTTTCGATAGCAGTACAACGGGAGCGCAGGACTTTCCTTGCAGTGAAGAAGAGATTACGCGACCTCCAGGTGAAATACTCTATGCTGTATCCCGCTAAGTTACGTGTTGAACACGCCAGTCGTGTTTATTTTTTTACGTTGCCTGAGGAAGCCTCTAGGTTCATAGACGAACGCTTTCCTGGTTGAAACAATCTGCTAGCGAACACTATCACTGGCACACTATTGTTTTAGAACATTCGATCAGCGGATACCTCTCTATCCTACTTCGGCACTGCTTTGGCCCATCAGCACTTTGTCATTGTCCTATGGTATCCCGACGAGAACACTTGACTGCACCTAATTAAGCCAGTTGCTTTCTTGTTGTGTTTCTTTTGCCTATGTTGTCTGCTGCACATTGTTTTATGCTACGTAGTCGGCTTTCCCCGATAGATTGATTTACATTGTGTTTGCCATAACTGCCCCCGCCCTCACGGGACCTCCTTTAGAGGGATATGGACACTAAGAACGGGCATATACAGCTATCCGTTCACTGCCTCACGGTTCGGAGCATCACCGCCAGGCCACCTCACAGGCCCCCCAGGCGTTGATGCCGCTGTTTTTGTTTTTCCTGTTGGGGTATAGGGCGGTCATCCCTCCGTTTGGGGGAGGAATGTGGGAGGGGGAGGGGGGAATGGGGTTTTATGTTAAAAAAAGCTTGGTGTTCACAGGGAAGGTTGAGTACGAACTACTATGCCCCCAGTGGCAATACAGATTTGCGCGCACTGGGAGACGTCCATGGGGTGCATACTTTCATACACCCGTGTTTTTCGATGGCTACTGATGGAGGGATTGGTGAGGATCCTTTGACGTTCATGAGTTGGAATGTAAGGGGGTTGGGAAACCACAAAAAGATGAGGTTGTTACAACTTCAGGCCGAACGACACCGGGCTAAAGTTCTGTTCCTTCAGGAAACGCATGCACGCACAGAGTTTTGTGATAAGTTCGCAAGATCATGGGGCCCACAGAGGTACTTCACTACATACTCCACCCAGAGCCGCGGGGTCATGACCCTCATTCATAGGAGCCTTAGATTTATCCCCACTACTACCCTAATCGACCCCCAGGGCAGGTACGTTCTTCTCCATGGTGTTCTACAAAACAGAGAGATTGTATTGCTCAATATATATGGCCCTAACATTGATGATCCCGACTTTTATACTGATCTCATAAATCTCCTAGCAGGTTTCCCCCTGATCCCGATACTCTGGGGAGGTGACTTCAATACGATATTTGATGTCGATCTTGATAGATCCGGTTCCAGACCTCGTCAACTCTCTAGAGCAGCATACACCGCACTCTCCTCACTTCCTCGTCTATCCTTGTTTGATGCCTGGAGGTTCCTATACCCAGACTCCCGCTCCTATTCTTTTTACTCCTCGGTTCACGATTCCTTCTCCCGGATTGATAGATGGTTGTTATCTGGCGACCTACTTAAGACCGTGACTAATATGGCGATTCTTCCTAGGACCCTATCGGACCACTCCCCGGTGACTGTCACCCTGTGCTGGGGCCTCGATCGGGATCGGGCCAGGTACTGGAGGATGAAACCCCTCTCTCTCCTCGACCCGGTCTTTTGCTCGGAGATGGAGTCGGCAATTGAGGAGTTCTTCAGGATCAACACTGATTCAGTTTCCTCGCAAGCCATACTATGGGAGGCCTTCAAGGTCTATATCAGAGGCATCGCCCTCTCCAAGGAGAACGGTATCCTTAAGACTATCCGGAGGGAAATCGCTGGGAGTGAGGCCACACTATCTAGGTTGGAAACCCAGTACACCTCGGACCCGAATCCGGAAATCCTTGCGTTAATTGGCACGGAGCTGGACACCTTTCGCTCGCTCGCTGACCGCGAGCTGAAGTTCCTGGACAGCCCCGGTCAGGCAAGAAGATACGGAGAGGGTGAGCGCCCCAGCCGGCTCTTGGCTAGACTGCTTCGCCGAGAATTCGGCCCCACATCCATTCCCGGGATTGAGAGACCGGATGGGTCGCTGGCCACTTCCTCTGGAGAGGTCAATGCTGAATTCCTCTCCTTTTATCAATCCCTGTACGCTCACTCCGACGTTGCCACTACGGCCGAAATTGATGCTTACCTTGACAAACTTCCCCTCTCGGCCCTCTCTCCCGCCACTATTGGAGCCCTCGAGAGCTCGCTCACCCCTCAGGAGTTCTCGGAGGCCATGGACTCCCTGGCTTCAGGCAAATCCCCAGGCTCGGATGGTATACCCATCGAGTTCTATAAACGCTTTAAATCGCTCCTGCTCCCCCATCTGACGGCACTCTGGGAGGAGTCTGTGGAAATGGGTCGGTTTCCCCCCTCACTCCGTGAAGCTACTATCACAGTTCTGCTCAAACCTAACAAACCCTCTACCCAATGCGGCTCTTACCGCCCGCTTTCATTGATTAACTGTGATGTCAAGATATATGCTAAGGCACTCGCTCTGCGGCTTATCTCCCTTATGCCACACATCATCCACCCAGACCAGTCGGGTTTTATCCCGAACCGTTCCACCTCCTTGAACTTGAGACGTCTATTTAGCATTATAAGTAGAGTAAGCCCTGATGTACATGCGGTGACCGCGGCCCTAGATATGCAAAAGGCCTTTGACTCGGTCTCATGGAACTACTTGTGGCGGGTACTTGACAGGTGCAAATTCGGCCCCACATTTGTGTCTTGGATAAAACTACTCTACTCCGATCCAGTGGCCAGAGTCCGCACCGAGGGCCGCTGTTCCCCTCTTTTCCACGTTGCCAGGGGCACTAGACAGGGTTGTCCCCTTTCGCCCTTAATCTTTGCTTTAGCGATGGAGCCGTTCGCCGACATGCTGCGCCAGAACCATTCCCACAGGGGCCTGCGCACAGCCGGCTCCTCGGATATAGTCTCTCTGTATGCTGATGACGCCCTCCTTTATATCCGTTCCCCTGAGATTAACCTGGCCCCTATACTGGAGGATGTTGCCCTATTCGGTCGTATCTCTGGTCTCACGGTAAACTGCTCCAAATCAACCCTTTTCCCGCTCACTCCTAGCACTCTTCCGCCTCCTGATACCATGGGATTCGCATGGGCCCAATCTAAGTTCACTTACTTGGGCGTGGTGGTGTCCAGGCATGCCGAACGGGTCCTACAGGAAAACTACCAGTCATACCTAGTGAACCTTGCAGTTAAAATACAGGGCTGGGATAAACTTCCGATCTCATTGGCGGGTAGGATAGGAGTTCTGAAGATGGTGGTACTTCCACAGCTACTGTATAAGTTTGCCAACATCCCCCAGTGGCCGGGAACAGATTACTTCCAGATGTTGTCTCGCACCCTGAACTCATTCCTTTGGCATTCTGGTGCAGTCCGCCTAAAACTTGAGACGCTTTCTGCTCCGATGGAAACTGGTGGATTTGGTGCACCGGACTTCTTTAGGTATTGGTTGGCTGCACAACTCCAACACACTGCGCATTGGTTCGCTATCCCAGACTCCCCTCCTCATGTTAGGCTGGAGAGACTGTCAGTCAGCGACCGCGACATTCGATCTCTTGTGATCTCACCCATCCCAATGGTACCGGGCTCCATGGACCCTGCGACGTGCACATCGCTGGCCTTGTCCAAACTATGGCGGATACTAGGTGTTACTCACCCCTTTCATGGCAATCTCCCGATCTGGAACTTTTACCCTGAGGTCCCACGGGTTCCTCCTTCCGTGGTTCGTTGCTGGGCCGACGCCGGGTATGAACTACTCCGTGACCTCTTTGATCAAGGCATTTTTATTGAGTGGCCTGACCTCCCGGCTTCTCTCAGACAGAGACCTTCTATTTGGCTTCAATATTCTTCACTCCGTAGGGTACTCAAACACAAGTACACATGCTTCCCGGCGTTACCTCCTGACGAACCTGCAGTTGCTGAATTAACCTCTCCCGTCCCCCTGAGGGGCAAAATCTCGAGATTATACTCTCTCCTCCAAACTAGGTCGCCCCCCACATTCTCTAAACTCCGGCACTATTGGGAGATCGACCTTGGACTCGAGATGACTGACGAACGCTGGGCCCACATGTGCTCACGCACCCGGGATGTCTCTTTCAACTCCCGGTTTAAATTAATCCAATTCAAGGTACTTCATAGATACCACTACACTCCGGCCAGACTGCATCGCATTTCAAACGACTCCCCCCCTGGGTGCCCCAGATGCGCATGCGAGAATGCAGACTATCTTCACATGCTGTGGTCTTGCCCCCGGCTTGCCCAATTCTGGACCTCGGTGTGCTCTACCATGTCCTCTATCCTTGATTCCCACATCCCCTTGTCCCCAATGACATGTTTGTTCCATGACTTCCCCGACCTCCACCGTGACTCCAGAAAACTTGCTGGACTGTGCATGCTACTTGCTGTGCGCACAATTCTGCTTTGTTGGCTTCGGCCTTACACCCCCACCCACGCACAATGGCTTAGGGCAGTGACATGGGCCTCTGATACGGAGGAGGTCTGGGCGGCACAGCAGCCCACTCATTCCAGGCCTAGGGATATATGGCTGCAGTTTCGTTTATTTATGTCCTCCATTGAATCTGACTCGGATCCGGGGTCTTCTCCTACCTCTGCTTGACCCACCCCCCATACTGTTTTCAAGATTCCCCGTTGAATTATCTCCCTCATGTATGGGTGGTCCGACCTCCCATGGGCCCTCACGTGCGTATGCACCCAACTCCTTTCTTTTTGGCCGTTTTTTTTTTTTTTTTTTTTTCTTCTGATGCTTTGCTTGTATAAATTATGCGTATTCATATTGTTTGATTACTGTTTACCCTGTATGGTTTATGTTGACTCACCTGTACTTGTGTCACCGAGCTGAATAAATAAAAGTTAAAAAAAAAAAAAGAAGCATTGAGACATCACATCTCATGCTATAGGAAGTGTCTCAGGATTGGAATGGGAAGGAGTTGGATATCACATCTCATGCTATAGGAAGGGTCTCAGGATTGGAATGGGAAGGAGTTGAATATGACATCTCATGCCGTAGGAAGGGTCTCAGGTTTGGTATAAACATTGAGATATCACATCTCTGCTATCAAAAGGGTCTCAGGATTGGAATGGGAAGGAGTTGGATATCCCATCTCATGTTATAGGAAGAGTCTCAGGTTTGGTATTAGAAGCATTGAGATATCACATCTCATGCTATAGGAAGGGTCTCAGGATTGGAATGGGAAGGACTTGGGTATCACATCTCATGCTATAGGGAGGGTCTCAAGTTTGATATTAGAAGCATTGAGATATCACATCTCATGCTATAGGAAGGGTCTCAGGATTGGAATGGGAAGGAGTTGGATATCACATCTCATGCTATAGGACGGGTCTCAGGTTTGGTATAAGCAGTGAGATATCACATCTCATGCTATAGGAAGTGTCTCAGGATTGGAAAGCGAAGGAGTTGGATATCACATCTCATGTTATAGGAAGGATCTCAGGTTTGGTATAAGCATTGAGATATCACATCTCAGGCTATAGGAAGGGTCTCAGGATTGGAATGGGAAGGAGTTGGATATCACATCTCATGCTATAGGAAGGGTCTCAGGTTTGGTATAAGCATTGAGATATCACATCTCATGCTGTAGGAAGGGTCTCAGGATTGGAATGGAAGGAGTTGGATATCACATCTCATGTTATAGGAAGGATCTCAGGTTTGGTATTAGAAGCATTGAGACATCACATCTCATGCTATAGGAAGGGTCTCAGGATTGGAATGGGAAGGAGTTGGATATCACATCTCATGCTATAGGAAGGGTCTCAGGATTGGAATGGGAAGGAGTTGAATATGACATCTCATGCCGTATGAAGGGTCTCAGGTTTGGTATAAACATTGAGATATCACATCTCTGCTATCAAAAGGGTCTCAGGATTGGAATGGGAAGGAGTTGGATATCCCATCTCATGTTATAGGAAGAGTCTCAGGTTTGGTATTAGAAGCATTGAGATATCACATCTCATGCTATAGGAAGGGTCTCAGGATTGGAATGGGAAGGACTTGGGTATCACATCTCATGCTATAGGGAGGGTCTCAAGTTTGATATTAGAAGCATTGAGATATCACATCTCATGCTATAGGAAGGGTCTCAGGATTGGAATGGGAAGGAGTTGGATATCACATCTCATGCTATAGGACGGGTCTCAGGTTTGGTATAAGCAGTGAGATATCACATCTCATGCTATAGGAAGTGTCTCAGGATTGGAATGCGAAGGAGTTGGATATCACATCTCATGTTATAGGAAGGATCTCAGGTTTGGTATAAGCATTGAGATATCACATCTCTGCTATCGGAAGGGTCTCAGGATTGGATTGGGAAGGAGTTGGATATCCCATCTCATGTTATAGGACGGGTCTCAGGTTTGTTATTAGAATCATTGAGATATCATATTGCACGCTGCAGGAAGGGTCTAAGGATTGGAATGGGAAGGACTTGGATATCACATCTCATGCTATAGATAGGCTCTCAGATTTGGAAAGGGAAGGAGTTGGATATCACATTTCATGTTAGAGGAAGGATCTCAGGTTTGGTATTAGAGGCATTGAGATATCACATCTCATGCTATAGGAAGCGTCTCAGGATTGGAATGGGAAGGAGATGGGTATCACATCTCATGCTATAGGAAGGCTCAGGATTGGTATAAGTATTGAGATATAACATCTCATGCTACAGGAAGGGTCTCAGGATTGGAATGGAAGGAGTTGGATATCACATCTCATGTTATAGGAAGGATCTCAGGTTTGGTATTAGAAGCATTGAGACATCACATCTCATGCTATAGGAAGGGTATCAGGATTGGAATGGGAAGGAGTTGGATATCACATCTCATGCTATAGGAAGGGTCTCAGGTTTGGTATAAGCATTGATATATCACATCTCATGCTATAGGAAGGGTCTCAGGATTGGAATGGGAAGGAGTTGTATATGACATCTCATGTTATAGGAAGGGTCTCAGGTTTGGAATGGGAAGGAGTTGGATATGACATCTCTTGTTATAGGGAGGGTCTCAGGATTTGAATGGTAAGGAGTTGAACATCACATCTCATGCTATAGGAAGGGTCTCAGGTTGGAATGGGAAGGAGTTGTATATGACATCTCATGCCGTAGGGAGGGTCTCAGGTTTGGTATAAACATTGAGATATCACATCTCTGCTATCGAAAGGGTCTCAGGATTGGAATGGGAAGGAGTTGGATATCCCATCTCATGTTATAGGAAGAGTCTCAGGTTTGGTATATAGAAGCAATGAGATATCACATCTCATGCTATAGGAAGTGTCTCAGGATTGGAATGGGAAGGACTTGGGTATCACATCTCATGCTATAGGGAGGGTCTCAAGTTTGATATTAGAAGCATTGAGATATCACATCTCATGCTATAGGAAGGGTCTCAGGATTGGAATGGGAAGGAGTTGGATATCACATCTCATGCTATAGGAAGGGTCTCAGGTTTGGTATAAGCAGTGAGATATCACATCTCATGCTATAGGAAGTGTCTCAGGATTGGAATGGGAAGGAGTTGGATATCACATCTCATGTTATAGGAAGGATCTCAGGTTTGGTATAAGCATTGAGATATCACATCTCTGCTATCGGAAGGGTCTCAGGATTGGAATGGGAAGGAGTTGGATATTCCCATCTCATGTTATAGGAAGGGTCTCAGGTTTGGTATTAGAAGCATTGAGATATCACATCTCATGCTATAGGAAGGGTCTCAGGATTGGAATGGGAAGGACTTGGATATCACATCTCATGCTATAGGGAGGGTCTCAAGTTTGATATTAGAAGCATTGAGATATCACATTTCATATCGGAAGGGTCTCAAGATTGGAATGGGAAGGAGTTGAATATCACATCTCATGATAAAGGAAGGGTCTAAGGTTTGGAAGGGGAAGGATTTGGATATCACATCTCATGTTATAGGACGGGTCTCAGGTTTGGTATTAGAAGCATTGAGATATCAAGTCTCATGGTATAGGAAGGGTCTCAGAATTGGAATGGGAAGGAGTTGGATATCACATCTCAAGCTATAGGAAGGGTCTCAGGATTAGAATGGGAAGGAGTTTGACATCACATCTCATGCCATAGTATGGGTCTCAGGTTTGGTAGAAGCATTGGGATATCACATCTCATGTTATCAGAAGGGTATCGGGATTGGATTTGGAAGGAGTTGGATATCCCAACTCATGCTATAGGAAGGGTCTCAGGTTGGAATGGGAAGGAGTTGGATATCACATCTCATGTTATAGGAAGGGTCTCAGGATTGGAATGGGAAGGACTTGGATATCACATCTCATGCTATAGGAAGGCTCTCAGGTTTGCAAGGGGAAAGAGTTGGATATCACATCTCATGTTATAGGAAGGATCTCAGGTTTGGTATTAGAAGTATTGAGATATCACATCATGCTATCGGAAGGATCTCAGGTTTGGTATAGAAGCATTGAGATATCATATCTTATGCTATCAGAAGGGTCTCAGGATTGGAATGGGAAGGAGTTGGATATCACATCTCATGCTAAAGGGAGGGTCTCAGGTTTGGAAGGCGAAGGATTTGGATATCACATCTCATGTTATCGGAAGGATCTCAGGTTTGGTATTAGAAGTATTGAGATATCACATCTCATGCTATAGGAAGGGTCTCAGGATTGGAATGGGAAGGAGTTGGATATCACATCTCATGCTATAGGACGGGTCTCAGGTTTGGTATAAGCAGTGAGATATCACATCTCATGCTATAGGAAGTGTCTCAGGATTGGAATGCGAAGGAGTTGGATATCACATCTCATGTTATAGGAAGGATCTCAGGTTTGGTATAAGTATTGAGATATCACATCTCTGCTATCGGAAGGGTCTCAGGATTGGATTGGGAAGGAGTTGGATATCCCATCTCATGTTATAGGACGGGTCTCAGGTTTGTTATTAGAATCATTGAGATATCATATTGCACGCTGCAGGAAGGGTCTAAGGATTGGAATGGGAAGGACTTGGATATCACATCTCATGCTATAGATAGGCTCTCAGATTTGGAAAGGGAAGGAGTTGGATATCACATTTCATGTTAGAGGAAGGATCTCAGGTTTGGTATTAGAGGCATTGAGATATCACATCTCATGCTATAGGAAGCGTCTCAGGATTGGAATGGGAAGGAGTTGGGTATCACATCTCATGCTATAGGAAGGCTCAGGATTGGTATAAGTATTGAGATATAACATCTCATGCTATAGGAAGGGTCTCAGGATTGGAATGGAAGGAGTTGGATATCACATCTCATGTTATAGGAAGGATCTCAGGTTTGGTATTAGAAGCATTGAGACATCACATCTCATGCTATAGGAAGGGTATCAGGATTGGAATGGGAAGGAGTTGGATATCACATCTCATGCTATAGGAAGGGTCTCAGGTTTGGTATAAGCATTGATATATCACATCTCATGCTATAGGAAGGGTCTCAGGATTGGAATGGGAAGGAGTTGTATATGACATCTCATGTTATAGGAAGGGTCTCAGGTTTGGAATGGGAAGGAGTTGGATATGACATCTCTTGTTATAGGGAGGGTCTCAGGATTTGAATGGTAAGGAGTTGAACATCACATCTCATGCTATAGGAAGGGTCTCAGGTTGGAATGGGAAGGAGTTGGATATCACATCTCATGTTATATACAGGAAGGGTCTCAGGATTGGAATGGGAAGGATTTGGATATCACATCTCTTGCTATAGGAAGGGTCTCAGGTTTTTTATTAGAAACATTGAGATATCACATCTCATGCTATAGGAAGTGTTTTAGGATTGGAATGGGAAGTATTTGGATATCACATCTCATGCTAAAGGAAGGGTCTCAGGTTTGGAAGGGGAAGGATTTGGATATCACATCTCATCCAATAGGAAGGGTCTCAGGTTTGGAATGGGAAGGAATTGGATATCACATCTCATGTTATAGGAAGGGTCTCAGGTTTTTTATTAGAAACATTGAGATATCACATCTCATGTTATAGGACGGTTCCCAGGTTTGGTATTAGAAGCATTGAGATATCACATCTCATGGTATAGGAAGGGTCTCAGGGTTGGAATGGGAAGGAGTTGGATATCACATCTCAATCAATAGGAAGGGTCTCAGGTTTGGAATGGGAAGGAATTGGATATCACATCTCATGTTATAGGAAGGATCTCAGGTTTGGTATTAGAAGCATTGAGATATCACATCTCATGCTATAGGAAGGGTCTCAGGATTGGAATGTGAAGGATTTGGATATCACATCTCATGCTAAAGGAAGGGTCTCAGGTTTGGTAGAAGCATTGAGATATCACATCTCATGCTATAGGAAGGGTCTCAGGATTTGAATGGCAAGGAGTTGGATATCACATCTCATGCCATAGGAAGGTTCTCAGGTTTGGTATACGCATTGAGTTATCACATCTCTGCTATCGGAAGGTTCTCAGGATTGGATTGGGAAGGAGTTGGATATCCCTTCTCATGCTATAGGAAGTGTCTCAGGTTGGAATGGGAAGGAGTTGAATATCACATCTCATGTTATAGGAAGGGTCTCAGGATTGGAATGGGAAGGATTTGGATATCACATCTCTTGCTATAGGAAGGGTCTCAGGATTGGAATCGGAAGGATTTGGATATCACATCTCATGTCATAGGAAGGATCTCAGGTTTGGTATTAGAAGCATTGATATATCACATCTCATGCTATAGGAATGGTCTCAGGATTGGAATGGGTAGGAGTTGGATATTACATTCTTGCTATAGGAAGGGTCTCATGTTTGGAATGGGAAGGAGTTGGATATCACATATGCTATAGGAAGTGTCTCAGGTTTGGAACGGGAAGGAGTTGGATATCACATCTCATGTTATAGGAAGGGTCTCAGGTTTGGTATAAGCATTGAGATATCACATCTCTGCTATCAGGAGTGGCTCAGGATTGGAATGGGAAGGAGTTGGATATCCCATCTCATGTTAAAGGACAGGTCTCTGGTTTGGTATTAGAATCATTGAGATATCACATCGCATGCTGTAGGAAGGGTCTAAGGATTGGAATGGGATGGACTTGGATATCACATCCCATGCTATAGGTAGGCTCTCAGGTTTGCTATAAGCATTGAGATATCACATCTCATGCTATAGGAAGGGTCTCAGGATTGGAATGGGAAGGATTTGGATATCACATCTCATGCTATAGGAAGGGTCTCAGGTTTGGTATAAGCATGGAGATATCACTTCTCATGCTATAGGAAGGGTCTCAGGATTGGAATGGGAAGGTGTTGGATATCAAATCTCATGCTATAGGAAGGGTCTCAGATTTGGTATAAGCATTGAGATATCACATCTCATGCTATAGGAAGGGTCTCAGGATTGGAATGGGAAGGAGTTGTATATGACATCTCAGGCCTTAGGAAGGGTCTCAGGTTTGGTATAAGCACTGAGATATCACATCTTTGCTATCGGAAGGGTCTCAGGATTGGAATGGGAAGGAGTTGGATATCCCATCTCATGTTATAGGAAGGGTCTCAGGTTTGGTATTAGAAGCATTGAGATATCACATCTCATGCCATAGTATGGGTCTCAGGTTTGGTCGAAGCATTGGGATATCACATGTCATGCTATCGGAAGGGTATCAGTATTGGATTTGGAAGGAGTTGGATATCCCATCTCATGCTATAGGAAGGGTCTCATGTTAGAATGGGAAGGAGTTGGATATCACATTTCATGTTATAGGAAGGGTCTCAGGATTGGAATGGGAAGGACTTGGATATCATATCTCATGCTATAGGAAGGCTCTCAGGTTTCGAAGGGGAAGGAGTTGGATATCACATTTCATGTTAGAGGAAGGATCTCAGGTTTGGTATAAGCATTGAGATATCACATCTCATGCTATAGGAAGGGTCTCAGGATTGGAATGGGAAGAAGTTGGATATCACATCTCATGCTATAGGAAGGGTCTCAGGATTGGAATGGGAAGGAGTTGGATATCACATCTCATGTTATAGGAAGGATCTCAGGTTTGGTATTAGAAGCATTGAGACATCACATCTCATGCTATAGGAAGGGTCTCAGGATTGGAATGGGAAGGAGTTGGATATCACATCTCATGCTATAGGAAGGGTCTCAGGTTTGGTATAAGCATTGAGATATCACATCTCATGCTATAGGAAGGGTCTCAGGATTGGAATGGGAAGGATTTGGATATCACATTTTATGCTATAGGAAGGGTCTCAGGTTTGGTATAAGCATTGAGATATCACATCTCATGCTATAGGAAGGGTCTCAGGATTGGAATGGGAAGAAGTTGGATATCACATCTCATGCTATAGGAAGGGTCTCAGGTTTGGTATAAGCATTGAGATATCACATCTCATGCTATAGGAAGGGTCTCAGGGTTGGAATGGGAAGGAGTTGTATATGACATCTCATGCCATAGCAAGGGTCTCAGGTTTGGTATAAGCATTGAGATATCACATCACATGCTATAGGAAGGGTCTCAGGATTGGAATGGGAAGGACTTGGATATCACATCTCATGCTATAGGCAGGGTCTCAGGTTTGGAAAGGGAAGGAGATGGATATCACATTTCATGTTAGAGGTAGGATCTCAGGTTTGGTATTAGAGGCATTGAGATATCACATCTCATGCTATCAGAAGGGTCTCAGGATTGGAATGGGAAGGAGTTGGATATCACATTTCATGCTAAAGGGAGGGTCTCAGGTTTGGAAGGGGAAGGATTTGGAAATCACATCTCATTATAGGAAGGATCTCAGGTTTGGTATTAGAAGCATTGAGATATCACATCTCATGCTATCATAAGGGTCTCAGGATTGGAATGGGAAGGAGTTGGATATCACATCTCATGTTATAGGAAGGATCTCAGGTTTGGTATTAGAAGCATTGAGACATCACATCTCATGCTATAGGAAGGGTCTCAGGATTGGAATGGGAAGGAGTTGGATATCACATCTCATGCTATAGGAAGGGTCTCAGGTTTGGTATAAGCATTGAGATATCACATCTCATGCTATAGGAAGGGTCTCAGGATTGGAATGGGAAGGATTTGGATATCACATCTTATGCTATAGGAAGGGTCTCAGGTTTGGTATAAGCATGGAGATATCACTTCTCATGCTATAGGAAGGGTCTCAGGATTGGAATGGGAAGGAGTTGGATATCACATCTCATGCTATAGGAAGGGTCTCAGATTTGGTATAAGCATTGAGATATCACATCTCATGCTATAGGAAGGGTCTCAGGATTGGAATGGGAAGGAGTTGTATATGACATCTCAGGCCATAGGAAGGGTCTCAGGTTTGATATAAGCATTGAGATATCACATCTCTGCTATCGGAAGGGTCTCAGGATTGGAATGGGAAGGAGTTGGATATCCCATCTGAGTTGGATATCCCATCTCATGTTATAGGAAGGGTCTCAGGTTTGGTATTAGAAGCATTGAGATATCACATCTCATGCTATAGGAAGGGTCTCAGGATTGGAATGGGGAGGACTTGGATGTCACATCTCATGCTATAGGGAGGGTCTCAAGTTTGATATTAGAAACATTGAGATAACAAATGTCATGATATCGGAAGGGTCTCAGGATTGGAATGGGAAGGAGTTGGATATCACATCTCATGATAAAGGAAGGGTCTAAGGTTTGGAAGGGGAAGGATTTGGATATCACATCTCATGTTATAGGACGGGTCTCAGGTTTGGTATTAGAAGCATTGAGATATCAAGTCTCATGGTATAGAAAGGGTCTCAGAATTGGAATGGCAAGAAGTTGGATATCACATCTCAAGCTATAGGAAGGGTCTCAGGATTGGAATGGGAAGGAGTTTGATATCACATCTTATGCCATAGTATGGGTCTCAGATTTGGTAGAAGCATTGGGATATCACATCTCATGCTATCGGAATGGTATCAGTATTGGATTTGGAAGGAGTTGGATATCCCATCTCATGCTATAGGAAAGGTCTCAGGTTGGAATGGGATGGAGTTGGATATCACATTTCATGTTATAGGAAGGGTCTCAGGATTGGAATGGGAAGGACTTGGATATCATATCTTATGCTATAGGAAGGCTCTCAGGTTTGGAAGGGGAAGGAGTTGGATATCACATTCATGTTAGAGGAAGGATCTCAGGTTTGGTATTAGAGGCCTTGAGATATCACATCTCATGCTATAGGAAGGGTCTCAGGATTGGAATGGGAAGGAGTTGGATATCACATCTCAAGCTATAGGAAGGGTCTCAGGTTTGGTATAAGCATTGAGATATCACATCTCATGCTATAGGAAGGGTCTCAGGATTGGAATGGGAAGGAGTTGGATATCACATCTCATGTTATAGGAAGAGTCTCAGGTTTGGTATTTAGAAGCATTGAGATATCACATCTCATGCTATAGGAAGTGTCTCAGGATTGGAATGGGAAGGACTTGGGTATCACATCTCATGCTATAGGGAGGGTCTCAAGTTTGATATTAGAAGCATTGAGATATCACATCTCATGCTATAGGAAGGGTCTCAGGATTGGAATGGGAAGGAGTTGGATATCACATCTCATGCTATAGGAAGGGTCTCAGGTTTGGTATAAGCAGTGAGATATCACATCTCATGCTATAGGAAGTGTCTCAGGATTGGAATGGGAAGGAGTTGGATATCACATCTCATGTTATAGGAAGGATCTCAGGTTTGGTATAAGCATTGAGATATCACATCTCTGCTATCGGAAGGGTCTCAGGATTGGAATGGGAAGGAGTTGGATATTCCCATCTCATGTTATAGGAAGGGTCTCAGGTTTGGTATTAGAAGCATTGAGATATCACATCTCATGCTATAGGAAGGGTCTCAGGATTGGAATGGGAAGGACTTGGATATCACATCTCATGCTACAGGGAGGGTCTCAAGTTTGATATTAGAAGCATTGAGATATCACATTTCATATCGGAAGGGTCTCAAGATTGGAATGGGAAGGAGTTGAATATCACATCTCATGATAAAGGAAGGGTCTAAGGTTTGGAAGGGGAAGGATTTGGATATCACATCTCATGTTATAGGACGGGTCTCAGGTTTGGTATTAGAAGCATTGAGATATCAAGTCTCATGGTATAGGAAGGGTCTCAGAATTGGAATGGGAAGGAGTTGGATATCACATCTCAAGCTATAGGAAGGGTCTCAGGATTAGAATGGGAAGGAGTTTGACATCACATCTCATGCCATAGTATGGGTCTCAGGTTTGGTAGAAGCATTGGGATATCACATCTCATGTTATCAGAAGGGTATCGGGATTGGATTTGGAAGGAGTTGGATATCCCAACTCATGCTATAGGAAGGGTCTCAGGTTGGAATGGGAAGGAGTTGGATATCACATCTCATGTTATAGGAAGGGTCTCAGGATTGGAATGGGAAGGACTTGGATATCACATCTCATGCTATAGGAAGGCTCTCAGGTTTGCAAGGGGAAAGAGTTGGATATCATATTTCATGTTAGAGGTAGGATCTCAGGTTTGGTATTAGAAGTATTGAGATATCACATCTCATGCTATCAGAAGGATCTCAGGTTTGGTATAGAAGCATTGAGATATCATATCTTATGCTATCAGAAGAGTCTCAGGATTGGAATGGGAAGGAGTTGGATATCACATCTCATGCTAAAGGGAGGGTCTCAGGTTTGGAAGATAAGGATTTGGATATCACATCTCATGTTATAGGAAGGATCTCAGGTTTGGTATTAGAAGTATTGAGATATCACATCATGCTATCGGAAGGATCTCAGGTTTGGTATAGAAGCATTGAGATATCATATCTTATGCTATCAGAAGGGTCTCAGGATTGGAATGGGAAGGAGTTGGATATCACATCTCATGCTAAAGGAAGGGTCTCAGGTTTGGTATAAGCATTGAGATATCACATCTCATGCTATAGGAAGGGTCTCAGGATTGGAATGGGAAGGAGTTGGATATCACATCTCATGTTATAGGAAGAGTCTCAGGTTTGGTATTTAGAAGCATTGAGATATCACATCTCATGCTATAGGAAGGGTCTCAGGATTGGAATGGGAAGGAGTTGGATATCACATCTCATGTTATAGGAAGAGTCTCAGGTTTGGTATTTAGAAGCATTGAGATATCACATCTCATGCTATAGGAAGTGTCTCAGGATTGGAATGGGAAGGACTTGGGTATCACATCTCATGCTATAGGGAGGGTCTCAAGTTTGATATTAGAAGCATTGAGATATCACATCTCATGCTATAGGAAGGGTCTCAGGATTGGAATGGGAAGGAGTTGGATATCACATCTCATGCTATAGGAAGGGTCTCAGGTTTGGTATAAGCAGTGAGATATCACATCTCATGCTATAGGAAGTGTCTCAGGATTGGAATGGGAAGGAGTTGGATATCACATCTCATGTTATAGGAAGGATCTCAGGTTTGGTATAAGCATTGAGATATCACATCTCTGCTATCGGAAGGGTCTCAGGATTGGAATGGGAAGGAGTTGGATATTCCCATCTCATGTTATAGGAAGGGTCTCAGGTTTGGTATTAGAAGCATTGAGATATCACATCTCATGCTATAGGAAGGGTCTCAGGATTGGAATGGGAAGGACTTGGATATCACATCTCATGCTATAGGGAGGGTCTCAAGTTTGATATTAGAAGCATTGAGATATCAAATTTCATATCGGAAGGGTCTCAAGATTGGAATGGGAAGGAGTTGAATATCACATCTCATGATAAAGGAAGGGTCTAAGGTTTGGAAGGGGAAGGATTTGGATATCACATCTCATGTTATAGGACGGGTCTCAGGTTTGGTATTAGAAGCATTGAGATATCAAGTCTCATGGTATAGGAAGGGTCTCAGAATTGGAATGGGAAGGAGTTGGATATCACATCTCAAGCTATAGGAAGGGTCTCAGGATTAGAATGGGAAGGAGTTTGACATCACATCTCATGCCATAGTATGGGTCTCAGGTTTGGTAGAAGCATTGGGATATCACATCTCATGTTATCAGAAGGGTATCGGGATTGGATTTGGAAGGAGTTGGATATCCCAACTCATGCTATAGGAAGGGTCTCAGGTTGGAATGGGAAGGAGTTGGATATCACATCTCATGTTATAGGAAGGGTCTCAGGATTGGAATGGGAAGGACTTGGATATCACATCTCATGCTATAGGAAGGCTCTCAGGTTTGCAAGGGGAAAGAGTTGGATATCATATTTCATGTTAGAGGTAGGATCTCAGGTTTGGTATTAGAAGTATTGAGATATCACATCTCATGCTATCAGAAGGATCTCAGGTTTGGTATAGAAGCATTGAGATATCATATCTTATGCGCTCAGAAGAGTCTCAGGATTGGAATGGGAAGGAGTTGGATATCACATCTCATGCTAAAGGGAGGGTCTCAGGTTTGGAAGATAAGGATTTGGATATCACATCTCATGTTATAGGAAGGATCTCAGGTTTGGTATTAGAAGTATTGAGATATCACATCATGCTATCGGAAGGATCTCAGGTTTGGTATAGAAGCATTGAGATATCATATCTTATGCTATCAGAAGGGTCTCAGGATTGGAATGGGAAGGAGTTGGATATCACATCTCATGCTAAAGGGAGGGTCTCAGGTTTGGAAGGCGAAGGATTTGGATATCACATCTCATGTTATCGGAAGGATCTCAGGTTTGGTATTAGAAGTATTGAGATATCACATCTCATGCTATAGGAAGGGTCTCAGGATTGGAATGGGAAGGAGTTGGATATCACATCTCATGCTAAAGGAAGGGTCTCAGGTTTGGTAGAAGCATTGAGATATCACATCTCATGCTATAGGAAGGGTCTCAGGATTGGAATGGGAAGGACTTAGATATCACATATCATGCTATAGGGAGGGTCTCAGTTTTGATATTAGAAGCATTGAGATATCACATCTCATGCTATCGGAAGTGTCTCAGGATTGGAATGGGAAGGAGCTGGATATCACATCTCATGCTAAAGGAAGGGTCTCAGGTTTGGAACGGGAAGGAGTTGGATATCACATCTCATGTTATAGGAAGGGTCTCAGGTTTGGTATAAACATTGAGATATCACATCTCTGCTATCGGAAGTGTCTCAGGATTGGAATGGGAAGGAGTTGGATATCCCATCTCATGTTATAGGACGGGTCTCAGGTTTTTTATTAGAATCATTGAGATATCATATTGCATGCTGTAGGAAGGGTCTAAGGATTGGAATGGGAAGGACTTGGATATCACATCTCATGCTATAGATAGGCTCTCAGGTTTGGAAAGTGAAGGAGTTGGATATCACATTTCATGTTAGAGGAAGGATCTCAGGTTTGGTATTAGAGGCATTGAGATATCACATCTCAGGCTATAGGAAGGGTCTCAGGATTGGAATGGGAAGGAGTTGGATATCACATCTCATGCTATAGGAAGGGTCTCAGGTTTGGTATAAGCATTGAGATATCACATCTCATGCTGTAGGAAGGGTCTCAGGATTGGAATGGAAGGAGTTGGATATCACATCTCATGTTATAGGAAGGATCTCAGGTTTGGTATTAGAAGCATTGAGACATCACATCTCATGCTATAGGAAGGGTCTCAGGATTGGAATGGGAAGGAGTTGGATATCACATCTCATGCTATAGGAAGGGTCTCAGGATTGGAATGGGAAGGAGTTGAATATGACATCTCATGCCGTATGAAGGGTCTCAGGTTTGGTATAAACATTGAGATATCACATCTCTGCTATCAAAAGGGTCTCAGGATTGGAATGGGAAGGAGTTGGATATCCCATCTCATGTTATAGGAAGAGTCTCAGGTTTGGTATTAGAAGCATTGAGATATCACATCTCATGCTATAGGAAGGGTCTCAGGATTGGAATGGGAAGGACTTGGGTATCACATCTCATGCTATAGGGAGGGTCTCAAGTTTGATATTAGAAGCATTGAGATATCACATCTCATGCTATAGGAAGGGTCTCAGGATTGGAATGGGAAGGAGTTGGATATCACATCTCATGCTATAGGACGGGTCTCAGGTTTGGTATAAGCAGTGAGATATCACATCTCATGCTATAGGAAGTGTCTCAGGATTGGAATGCGAAGGAGTTGGATATCACATCTCATGTTATAGGAAGGATCTCAGGTTTGGTATAAGCATTGAGATATCACATCTCTGCTATCGGAAGGGTCTCAGGATTGGATTGGGAAGGAGTTGGATATCCCATCTCATGTTATAGGACGGGTCTCAGGTTTGTTATTAGAATCATTGAGATATCATATTGCACGCTGCAGGAAGGGTCTAAGGATTGGAATGGGAAGGACTTGGATATCACATCTCATGCTATAGATAGGCTCTCAGATTTGGAAAGGGAAGGAGTTGGATATCACATTTCATGTTAGAGGAAGGATCTCAGGTTTGGTATTAGAGGCATTGAGATATCACATCTCATGCTATAGGAAGCGTCTCAGGATTGGAATGGGAAGGAGATGGGTATCACATCTCATGCTATAGGAAGGCTCAGGATTGGTATAAGTATTGAGATATAACATCTCATGCTACAGGAAGGGTCTCAGGATTGGAATGGAAGGAGTTGGATATCACATCTCATGTTATAGGAAGGATCTCAGGTTTGGTATTAGAAGCATTGAGACATCACATCTCATGCCATAGGAAGGTTCTCAGGTTTGGTATACGCATTGAGTTATCACATCTCTGCTATCGGAAGGTTCTCAGGATTGGATTGGGAAGGAGTTGGATATCCCTTCTCATGCTATAGGAAGTGTCTCAGGTTGGAATGGGAAGGAGTTGAATATCACATCTCATGTTATAGGAAGGGTCTCAGGATTGGAATGGGAAGGATTTGGATATCACATCTCTTGCTATAGGAAGGGTCTCAGGATTGGAATCGGAAGGATTTGGATATCACATCTCATGTCATAGGAAGGATCTCAGGTTTGGTATTAGAAGCATTGATATATCACATCTCATGCTATAGGAATGGTCTCAGGATTGGAATGGGTAGGAGTTGGATATTACATTCTTGCTATAGGAAGGGTCTCATGTTTGGAATGGGAAGGAGTTGGATATCACATATGCTATAGGAAGTGTCTCAGGTTTGGAACGGGAAGGAGTTGGATATCACATCTCATGTTATAGGAAGGGTCTCAGGTTTGGTATAAGCATTGAGATATCACATCTCTGCTATCAGGAGTGGCTCAGGATTGGAATGGGAAGGAGTTGGATATCCCATCTCATGTTAAAGGACAGGTCTCTGGTTTGGTATTAGAATCATTGAGATATCACATCGCATGCTGTAGGAAGGGTCTAAGGATTGGAATGGGATGGACTTGGATATCACATCCCATGCTATAGGTAGGCTCTCAGGTTTGCTATAAGCATTGAGATATCACATCTCATGCTATAGGAAGGGTCTCAGGATTGGAATGGGAAGGATTTGGATATCACATCTCATGCTATAGGAAGGGTCTCAGGTTTGGTATAAGCATGGAGATATCACTTCTCATGCTATAGGAAGGGTCTCAGGATTGGAATGGGAAGGTGTTGGATATCAAATCTCATGCTATAGGAAGGGTCTCAGATTTGGTATAAGCATTGAGATATCACATCTCATGCTATAGGAAGGGTCTCAGGATTGGAATGGGAAGGAGTTGTATATGACATCTCAGG
The DNA here is from genome assembly GCF_040938575.1 of Ambystoma mexicanum. Classification (NCBI taxonomy): domain Eukaryota; kingdom Metazoa; phylum Chordata; class Amphibia; order Caudata; family Ambystomatidae; genus Ambystoma; species Ambystoma mexicanum. The sequence goes on along the minus strand of NW_027182479.1, from coordinate 1,476,571 downwards.
CCTTAGGAAGGGTCTCAGGTTTGGTATAAGCACTGAGATATCACATCTTTGCTATCGGAAGGGTCTCAGGATTGGAATGGGAAGGAGTTGGATATCCCATCTCATGTTATAGGAAGGGTCTCAGGTTTGGTATTAGAAGCATTGAGATATCACATCTCATGCCATAGTATGGGTCTCAGGTTTGGTCGAAGCATTGGGATATCACATGTCATGCTATCGGAAGGGTATCAGTATTGGATTTGGAAGGAGTTGGATATCCCATCTCATGCTATAGGAAGGGTCTCATGTTAGAATGGGAAGGAGTTGGATATCACATTTCATGTTATAGGAAGGGTCTCAGGATTGGAATGGGAAGGACTTGGATATCATATCTCATGCTATAGGAAGGCTCTCAGGTTTCGAAGGGGAAGGAGTTGGATATCACATTTCATGTTAGAGGAAGGATCTCAGGTTTGGTATAAGCATTGAGATATCACATCTCATGCTATAGGAAGGGTCTCAGGATTGGAATGGGAAGAAGTTGGATATCACATCTCATGCTATAGGAAGGGTCTCAGGATTGGAATGGGAAGGAGTTGGATATCACATCTCATGTTATAGGAAGGATCTCAGGTTTGGTATTAGAAGCATTGAGACATCACATCTCATGCTATAGGAAGGGTCTCAGGATTGGAATGGGAAGGAGTTGGATATCACATCTCATGCTATAGGAAGGGTCTCAGGTTTGGTATAAGCATTGAGATATCACATCTCATGCTATAGGAAGGGTCTCAGGATTGGAATGGGAAGGATTTGGATATCACATTTTATGCTATAGGAAGGGTCTCAGGTTTGGTATAAGCATTGAGATATCACATCTCATGCTATAGGAAGGGTCTCAGGATTGGAATGGGAAGAAGTTGGATATCACATCTCATGCTATAGGAAGGGTCTCAGGTTTGGTATAAGCATTGAGATATCACATCTCATGCTATAGGAAGGGTCTCAGGGTTGGAATGGGAAGGAGTTGTATATGACATCTCATGCCATAGCAAGGGTCTCAGGTTTGGTATAAGCATTGAGATATCACATCACATGCTATAGGAAGGGTCTCAGGATTGGAATGGGAAGGACTTGGATATCACATCTCATGCTATAGGCAGGGTCTCAGGTTTGGAAAGGGAAGGAGATGGATATCACATTTCATGTTAGAGGTAGGATCTCAGGTTTGGTATTAGAGGCATTGAGATATCACATCTCATGCTATCAGAAGGGTCTCAGGATTGGAATGGGAAGGAGTTGGATATCACATTTCATGCTAAAGGGAGGGTCTCAGGTTTGGAAGGGGAAGGATTTGGAAATCACATCTCATTATAGGAAGGATCTCAGGTTTGGTATTAGAAGCATTGAGATATCACATCTCATGCTATCATAAGGGTCTCAGGATTGGAATGGGAAGGAGTTGGATATCACATCTCATGTTATAGGAAGGATCTCAGGTTTGGTATTAGAAGCATTGAGACATCACATCTCATGCTATAGGAAGGGTCTCAGGATTGGAATGGGAAGGAGTTGGATATCACATCTCATGCTATAGGAAGGGTCTCAGGTTTGGTATAAGCATTGAGATATCACATCTCATGCTATAGGAAGGGTCTCAGGATTGGAATGGGAAGGATTTGGATATCACATCTTATGCTATAGGAAGGGTCTCAGGTTTGGTATAAGCATGGAGATATCACTTCTCATGCTATAGGAAGGGTCTCAGGATTGGAATGGGAAGGAGTTGGATATCACATCTCATGCTATAGGAAGGGTCTCAGATTTGGTATAAGCATTGAGATATCACATCTCATGCTATAGGAAGGGTCTCAGGATTGGAATGGGAAGGAGTTGTATATGACATCTCAGGCCATAGGAAGGGTCTCAGGTTTGATATAAGCATTGAGATATCACATCTCTGCTATCGGAAGGGTCTCAGGATTGGAATGGGAAGGAGTTGGATATCCCATCTGAGTTGGATATCCCATCTCATGTTATAGGAAGGGTCTCAGGTTTGGTATTAGAAGCATTGAGATATCACATCTCATGCTATAGGAAGGGTCTCAGGATTGGAATGGGGAGGACTTGGATGTCACATCTCATGCTATAGGGAGGGTCTCAAGTTTGATATTAGAAACATTGAGATAACAAATGTCATGATATCGGAAGGGTCTCAGGATTGGAATGGGAAGGAGTTGGATATCACATCTCATGATAAAGGAAGGGTCTAAGGTTTGGAAGGGGAAGGATTTGGATATCACATCTCATGTTATAGGACGGGTCTCAGGTTTGGTATTAGAAGCATTGAGATATCAAGTCTCATGGTATAGAAAGGGTCTCAGAATTGGAATGGCAAGAAGTTGGATATCACATCTCAAGCTATAGGAAGGGTCTCAGGATTGGAATGGGAAGGAGTTTGATATCACATCTTATGCCATAGTATGGGTCTCAGATTTGGTAGAAGCATTGGGATATCACATCTCATGCTATCGGAATGGTATCAGTATTGGATTTGGAAGGAGTTGGATATCCCATCTCATGCTATAGGAAAGGTCTCAGGTTGGAATGGGATGGAGTTGGATATCACATTTCATGTTATATGAAGGGTCTCAGGATTGGAATGGGAAGGACTTGGATATCATATCTTATGCTATAGGAAGGCTCTCAGGTTTGGAAGGGGAAGGAGTTGGATATCACATTCATGTTAGAGGAAGGATCTCAGGTTTGGTATTAGAGGCCTTGAGATATCACATCTCATGCTATAGGAAGGGTCTCAGGATTGGAATGGGAAGGAGTTGGATATCACATCTCAAGCTATAGGAAGGGTCTCAGGTTTGGTATAAGCATTGAGATATCACATCTCATGCTATAGGAAGGGTCTCAGGATTGGAATGGGAAGGAGTTGGATATCACATCTCATGTTATAGGAAGAGTCTCAGGTTTGGTATTTAGAAGCATTGAGATATCACATCTCATGCTATAGGAAGTGTCTCAGGATTGGAATGGGAAGGACTTGGGTATCACATCTCATGCTATAGGGAGGGTCTCAAGTTTGATATTAGAAGCATTGAGATATCACATCTCATGCTATAGGAAGGGTCTCAGGATTGGAATGGGAAGGAGTTGGATATCACATCTCATGCTATAGGAAGGGTCTCAGGTTTGGTATAAGCAGTGAGATATCACATCTCATGCTATAGGAAGTGTCTCAGGATTGGAATGGGAAGGAGTTGGATATCACATCTCATGTTATAGGAAGGATCTCAGGTTTGGTATAAGCATTGAGATATCACATCTCTGCTATCGGAAGGGTCTCAGGATTGGAATGGGAAGGAGTTGGATATTCCCATCTCATGTTATAGGAAGGGTCTCAGGTTTGGTATTAGAAGCATTGAGATATCACATCTCATGCTATAGGAAGGGTCTCAGGATTGGAATGGGAAGGACTTGGATATCACATCTCATGCTACAGGGAGGGTCTCAAGTTTGATATTAGAAGCATTGAGATATCACATTTCATATCGGAAGGGTCTCAAGATTGGAATGGGAAGGAGTTGAATATCACATCTCATGATAAAGGAAGGGTCTAAGGTTTGGAAGGGGAAGGATTTGGATATCACATCTCATGTTATAGGACGGGTCTCAGGTTTGGTATTAGAAGCATTGAGATATCAAGTCTCATGGTATAGGAAGGGTCTCAGAATTGGAATGGGAAGGAGTTGGATATCACATCTCAAGCTATAGGAAGGGTCTCAGGATTAGAATGGGAAGGAGTTTGACATCACATCTCATGCCATAGTATGGGTCTCAGGTTTGGTAGAAGCATTGGGATATCACATCTCATGTTATCAGAAGGGTATCGGGATTGGATTTGGAAGGAGTTGGATATCCCAACTCATGCTATAGGAAGGGTCTCAGGTTGGAATGGGAAGGAGTTGGATATCACATCTCATGTTATAGGAAGGGTCTCAGGATTGGAATGGGAAGGACTTGGATATCACATCTCATGCTATAGGAAGGCTCTCAGGTTTGCAAGGGGAAAGAGTTGGATATCATATTTCATGTTAGAGGTAGGATCTCAGGTTTGGTATTAGAAGTATTGAGATATCACATCTCATGCTATCAGAAGGATCTCAGGTTTGGTATAGAAGCATTGAGATATCATATCTTATGCTATCAGAAGAGTCTCAGGATTGGAATGGGAAGGAGTTGGATATCACATCTCATGCTAAAGGGAGGGTCTCAGGTTTGGAAGATAAGGATTTGGATATCACATCTCATGTTATAGGAAGGATCTCAGGTTTGGTATTAGAAGTATTGAGATATCACATCATGCTATCGGAAGGATCTCAGGTTTGGTATAGAAGCATTGAGATATCATATCTTATGCTATCAGAAGGGTCTCAGGATTGGAATGGGAAGGAGTTGGATATCACATCTCATGCTAAAGGAAGGGTCTCAGGTTTGGTATAAGCATTGAGATATCACATCTCATGCTATAGGAAGGGTCTCAGGATTGGAATGGGAAGGAGTTGGATATCACATCTCATGTTATAGGAAGAGTCTCAGGTTTGGTATTTAGAAGCATTGAGATATCACATCTCATGCTATAGGAAGGGTCTCAGGATTGGAATGGGAAGGAGTTGGATATCACATCTCATGTTATAGGAAGAGTCTCAGGTTTGGTATTTAGAAGCATTGAGATATCACATCTCATGCTATAGGAAGTGTCTCAGGATTGGAATGGGAAGGACTTGGGTATCACATCTCATGCTATAGGGAGGGTCTCAAGTTTGATATTAGAAGCATTGAGATATCACATCTCATGCTATAGGAAGGGTCTCAGGATTGGAATGGGAAGGAGTTGGATATCACATCTCATGCTATAGGAAGGGTCTCAGGTTTGGTATAAGCAGTGAGATATCACATCTCATGCTATAGGAAGTGTCTCAGGATTGGAATGGGAAGGAGTTGGATATCACATCTCATGTTATAGGAAGGATCTCAGGTTTGGTATAAGCATTGAGATATCACATCTCTGCTATCGGAAGGGTCTCAGGATTGGAATGGGAAGGAGTTGGATATTCCCATCTCATGTTATAGGAAGGGTCTCAGGTTTGGTATTAGAAGCATTGAGATATCACATCTCATGCTATAGGAAGGGTCTCAGGATTGGAATGGGAAGGACTTGGATATCACATCTCATGCTATAGGGAGGGTCTCAAGTTTGATATTAGAAGCATTGAGATATCAAATTTCATATCGGAAGGGTCTCAAGATTGGAATGGGAAGGAGTTGAATATCACATCTCATGATAAAGGAAGGGTCTAAGGTTTGGAAGGGGAAGGATTTGGATATCACATCTCATGTTATAGGACGGGTCTCAGGTTTGGTATTAGAAGCATTGAGATATCAAGTCTCATGGTATAGGAAGGGTCTCAGAATTGGAATGGGAAGGAGTTGGATATCACATCTCAAGCTATAGGAAGGGTCTCAGGATTAGAATGGGAAGGAGTTTGACATCACATCTCATGCCATAGTATGGGTCTCAGGTTTGGTAGAAGCATTGGGATATCACATCTCATGTTATCAGAAGGGTATCGGGATTGGATTTGGAAGGAGTTGGATATCCCAACTCATGCTATAGGAAGGGTCTCAGGTTGGAATGGGAAGGAGTTGGATATCACATCTCATGTTATAGGAAGGGTCTCAGGATTGGAATGGGAAGGACTTGGATATCACATCTCATGCTATAGGAAGGCTCTCAGGTTTGCAAGGGGAAAGAGTTGGATATCATATTTCATGTTAGAGGTAGGATCTCAGGTTTGGTATTAGAAGTATTGAGATATCACATCTCATGCTATCAGAAGGATCTCAGGTTTGGTATAGAAGCATTGAGATATCATATCTTATGCGCTCAGAAGAGTCTCAGGATTGGAATGGGAAGGAGTTGGATATCACATCTCATGCTAAAGGGAGGGTCTCAGGTTTGGAAGATAAGGATTTGGATATCACATCTCATGTTATAGGAAGGATCTCAGGTTTGGTATTAGAAGTATTGAGATATCACATCATGCTATCGGAAGGATCTCAGGTTTGGTATAGAAGCATTGAGATATCATATCTTATGCTATCAGAAGGGTCTCAGGATTGGAATGGGAAGGAGTTGGATATCACATCTCATGCTAAAGGGAGGGTCTCAGGTTTGGAAGGCGAAGGATTTGGATATCACATCTCATGTTATCGGAAGGATCTCAGGTTTGGTATTAGAAGTATTGAGATATCACATCTCATGCTATAGGAAGGGTCTCAGGATTGGAATGGGAAGGAGTTGGATATCACATCTCATGCTAAAGGAAGGGTCTCAGGTTTGGTAGAAGCATTGAGATATCACATCTCATGCTATAGGAAGGGTCTCAGGATTGGAATGGGAAGGACTTAGATATCACATATCATGCTATAGGGAGGGTCTCAGTTTTGATATTAGAAGCATTGAGATATCACATCTCATGCTATCGGAAGTGTCTCAGGATTGGAATGGGAAGGAGCTGGATATCACATCTCATGCTAAAGGAAGGGTCTCAGGTTTGGAACGGGAAGGAGTTGGATATCACATCTCATGTTATAGGAAGGGTCTCAGGTTTGGTATAAACATTGAGATATCACATCTCTGCTATCGGAAGTGTCTCAGGATTGGAATGGGAAGGAGTTGGATATCCCATCTCATGTTATAGGACGGGTCTCAGGTTTTTTATTAGAATCATTGAGATATCATATTGCATGCTGTAGGAAGGGTCTAAGGATTGGAATGGGAAGGACTTGGATATCACATCTCATGCTATAGATAGGCTCTCAGGTTTGGAAAGTGAAGGAGTTGGATATCACATTTCATGTTAGAGGAAGGATCTCAGGTTTGGTATTAGAGGCATTGAGATATCACATCTCAGGCTATAGGAAGGGTCTCAGGATTGGAATGGGAAGGAGTTGGATATCACATCTCATGCTATAGGAAGGGTCTCAGGTTTGGTATAAGCATTGAGATATCACATCTCATGCTGTAGGAAGGGTCTCAGGATTGGAATGGAAGGAGTTGGATATCACATCTCATGTTATAGGAAGGATCTCAGGTTTGGTATTAGAAGCATTGAGACATCACATCTCATGCTATAGGAAGGGTCTCAGGATTGGAATGGGAAGGAGTTGGATATCACATCTCATGCTATAGGAAGGGTCTCAGGATTGGAATGGGAAGGAGTTGAATATGACATCTCATGCCGTATGAAGGGTCTCAGGTTTGGTATAAACATTGAGATATCACATCTCTGCTATCAAAAGGGTCTCAGGATTGGAATGGGAAGGAGTTGGATATCCCATCTCATGTTATAGGAAGAGTCTCAGGTTTGGTATTAGAAGCATTGAGATATCACATCTCATGCTATAGGAAGGGTCTCAGGATTGGAATGGGAAGGACTTGGGTATCACATCTCATGCTATAGGGAGGGTCTCAAGTTTGATATTAGAAGCATTGAGATATCACATCTCATGCTATAGGAAGGGTCTCAGGATTGGAATGGGAAGGAGTTGGATATCACATCTCATGCTATAGGACGGGTCTCAGGTTTGGTATAAGCAGTGAGATATCACATCTCATGCTATAGGAAGTGTCTCAGGATTGGAATGCGAAGGAGTTGGATATCACATCTCATGTTATAGGAAGGATCTCAGGTTTGGTATAAGCATTGAGATATCACATCTCTGCTATCGGAAGGGTCTCAGGATTGGATTGGGAAGGAGTTGGATATCCCATCTCATGTTATAGGACGGGTCTCAGGTTTGTTATTAGAATCATTGAGATATCATATTGCACGCTGCAGGAAGGGTCTAAGGATTGGAATGGGAAGGACTTGGATATCACATCTCATGCTATAGATAGGCTCTCAGATTTGGAAAGGGAAGGAGTTGGATATCACATTTCATGTTAGAGGAAGGATCTCAGGTTTGGTATTAGAGGCATTGAGATATCACATCTCATGCTATAGGAAGCGTCTCAGGATTGGAATGGGAAGGAGATGGGTATCACATCTCATGCTATAGGAAGGCTCAGGATTGGTATAAGTATTGAGATATAACATCTCATGCTACAGGAAGGGTCTCAGGATTGGAATGGAAGGAGTTGGATATCACATCTCATGTTATAGGAAGGATCTCAGGTTTGGTATTAGAAGCATTGAGACATCACATCTCATGCTATAGGAAGGGTATCAGGATTGGAATGGGAAGGAGTTGGATATCACATCTCATGCTATAGGAAGGGTCTCAGGTTTGGTATAAGCATTGATATATCACATCTCATGCTATAGGAAGGGTCTCAGGATTGGAATGGGAAGGAGTTGTATATGACATCTCATGTTATAGGAAGGGTCTCAGGTTTGGAATGGGAAGGAGTTGGATATGACATCTCTTGTTATAGGGAGGGTCTCAGGATTTGAATGGTAAGGAGTTGAACATCACATCTCATGCTATAGGAAGGGTCTCAGGTTGGAATGGGAAGGAGTTGGATATCACATCTCATGTTATATACAGGAAGGGTCTCAGGATTGGAATGGGAAGGATTTGGATATCACATCTCTTGCTATAGGAAGGGTCTCAGGTTTTTTATTAGAAACATTGAGATATCACATCTCATGCTAAAGGAAGGGTCTCAGGCTTGGAAGGGGAAGGATTTGGATATCACATCTCATCCAATAGGAAGGGTCTCAGGTTTGGAATGGGAAGGAATTGGATATCACATCTCATGTTATAGGAAGGGTCTCAGGTTTTTTATTAGAAACATTGAGATATCACATCTCATGTTATAGGACGGTTCCCAGGTTTGGTATTAGAAGCATTGAGATATCACATCTCATGGTATAGGAAGGGTCTCAGGGTTGGAATGGGAAGGAGTTGGATATCACATCTCATCCAATAGGAAGGGTCTCAGGTTTGGAATGGGAAGGAATTGGATATCACATCTCATGTTATAGGAAGGATCTCAGGTTTGGTATTAGAAGCATTGAGATATCACATCTCATGCTATAAGAAGGGTCTCAGGATTGGAATGTGAAGGATTTGGATATCACATCTCATGCTAAAGGAAGGGTCTCAGGTTTGGTAGAAGCATTGAGATATCACATCTCATGCTATAGGAAGGGTCTCAGGATTTGAATGGCAAGGAGTTGGATATCACATCTCATGCCATAGGAAGGTTCTCAGGTTTGGTATACGCATTGAGATATCACATCTCTGCTATCGGAAGGTTCTCAGGATTGGATTGGGAAGGAGTTGGATATCCCTTCTCATGCTATAGGAAGTGTCTCAGGTTGGAATGGGAAGGAGTTGAATATCACATCTCATGTTATAGGAAGGGTCTCAGGATTGGAATGGGAAGGATTTGGATATCACATCTCTTGCTATAGGAAGGGTCTCAGGATTGGAATCGGAAGGATTTGGATATCACATCTCATGTCATAGGAAGGATCTCAGGTTTGGTATTAGAAGCATTGATATATCACATCTCATGCTATAGGAATGGTCTCAGGATTGGAATGGGTAGGAGTTGGATATTACATTCTTGCTATAGGAAGGGTCTCATGTTTGGAATGGGAAGGAGTTGGATATCACATATGCTATAGGAAGTGTCTCAGGTTTGGAACGGGAAGGAGTTGGATATCACATCTCATGTTATGGGAAGGGTCTCAGGTTTGGTATAAGCATTGAGATATCACATCTCTGCTATCAGGAGTGGCTCAGGATTGGAATGGGAAGGAGTTGGATATCCCATCTCATGTTAAAGGACAGGTCTCTGGTTTGGTATTAGAATCATTGAGATATCACATCGCATGCTGTAGGAAGGGTCTAAGGATTGGAATGGGATGGACTTGGATATCACATCCCATGCTATAGGTAGGCTCTCAGGTTTGGTATAAGCATTGAGATATCACATCTCATGCTATAGGAAGGGTCTCAGATTTGGTATAAGCATTGAGATATCACATCTCATGCTATAGGAAGGGTCTCAGGATTGGAATGGGAAGGAGTTGTATATGACATCTCAGGCCTTAGGAAGGGTCTCAGGTTTGGTATAAGCACTGAGATATCACATCTTTGCTATCGGAAGGGTCTCAGGATTGGAATGGGAAGGAGTTGGATATCCCATCTCATGTTATAGGAAGGGTCTCAGGTTTGGTATTAGAAGCATTGAGATATCACATCTCATGCTATAGGAAGGGTCTAAGGTTTGGAAGGGGAAGGATTTGGATATCACATCTCATGTTATAGGACGGGTCTCAGGTTTGGTATTAGAAGCATTGAGATATCAAGTCTCATGGTATAAGAAGGGTCTCAGAATTGGAATGGGAAGGAGTTGGATATCACATCTCAAGCTATAGGAAGCGTCTCAGGATTGGAATGGGAAGGAGTTTGATATCACATCTCATGCCATAGTATGGGTCTCAGGTTTGGTAGAAGCATTGGGATATCACATGTCATGCTATCAGAAGGGTATCAGTATTGGATTTGGAAGGAGTTGGATATCCCATCTCATGCTATAGGAAGGGTCTCATGTTAGAATGGGAAGGAGTTGGATATCACATTTCATGTTATAGGAAGGGTCTCAGGATTGGAATGGGAAGGACTTGGATATCATATCTCATGCTATAGGAAGGCTCTCAGGTTTGGAAGGAGAAGGAGTTGGATATCACATCTCATGCTATAGGAAGGGTCTCAGGATTGGAATGGGAAGGAGTTGGATATCACATCTCATGTTATAGGAAGGATCTCAGGTTTGGTATTAGAAGCATTGAGACATCACATCTCATGCTATAGGAAGGGTCTCAGGATTGGAATGGGAAGGAGTTGGATATCACATCTCATGCTATAGGAAGGGTCTCAGGTTTGGTATAAGCATTGAGATATCACATCTCATGCTATAGGAAGGGTCTCAGGATTGGAATGGGAAGGATTTGGATATCACATTTTATGCTATAGGAAGGGTCTCAGGTTTGGTATAAGCATTGAGATATCACATCTCATGCTATAGGAAGGGTCTCAGGATTGGAATGGGAAGAAGTTGGATATCACATCTCATGCTATAGGAAGGGTCTCAGGTTTGGTATAAGCATTGAGATATCACATCTCATGCTATAGGAAGGGTCTCAGGGTTGGAATGGGAAGGAGTTGTATATGACATCTCATGCCATAGCAAGGGTCTCAGGTTTGGTATAAGCATTGAGATATCACATCACATGCTATAGGAAGGGTCTCAGGATTGGAATGGGAAGGACTTGGATATCACATCTCATGCTATAGGCAGGGTCTCAGGTTTGGAAAGGGAAGGAGATGGATATCACATTTCATGTTAGAGGTAGGATCTCAGGTTTGGTATTAGAGGCATTGAGATATCACATCTCATGCTATCAGAAGGGTCTCAGGATTGGAATGGGAAGGAGTTGGATATCACATTTCATGCTAAAGGGAGGGTCTCAGGTTTGGAAGGGGAAGGATTTGGAAATCACATCTCATATTATAGGAAGGATCTCAGGTTTGGTATTAGAAGCATTGAGATATCACATCTCATGCTATCATAAGGGTCTCAGGATTGGAATGGGAAGGAGTTGGATATCACATCTCATGTTATAGGAAGGATCTCAGGTTTGGTATTAGAAGCATTGAGACATCACATCTCATGCTATAGGAAGGGTCTCAGGATTGGAATGGGAAGGAGTTGGATATCACATCTCATGCTATAGGAAGGGTCTCAGGTTTGGTATAAGCATTGAGATATCACATCTCATGCTATAGGAAGGGTCTCAGGATTGGAATGGGAAGGATTTGGATATCACATCTTATGCTATAGGAAGGGTCTCAGGTTTGGTATAAGCATGGAGATATCACTTCTCATGCTATAGGAAGGGTCTCAGGATTGGAATGGGAAGGAGTTGGATATCACATCTCATGCAATAGGAAGGGTCTCAGATTTGGTATAAGCATTGAGATATCACATCTCATGCTATAGGAAGGGTCTCAGGATTGGAATGGGAAGGAGTTGTATATGACATCTCAGGCCATAGGAAGGGTCTCAGGTTTGATATAAGCATTGAGATATCACATCTCTGCTATCGGAAGGGTCTCAGGATTGGAATGGGAAGGAGTTGGATATCCCATCTGAGTTGGATATCCCATCTCATGTTATAGGAAGGGTCTCAGGTTTGGTATTAGAAGCATTGAGATATCACATCTCATGCTATAGGAAGGGTCTCAGGATTGGAATGGGGAGGACTTGGATGTCACATCTCATGCTATAGGGAGGGTCTCAAGTTTGATATTAGAAACATTGAGATAACAAATGTCATGATATCGGAAGGGTCTCAGGATTGGAATGGGAAGGAGTTGGATATCACATCTCAAGATAAAGGAAGGGTCTAAGGTTTGGAAGGGGAAGGATTTGGATATCACATCTCATGTTATAGGACGGGTCTCAGGTTTGGTATTAGAAGCATTGAGATATCAAGTCTCATGGTATAGAAAGGGTCTCAGAATTGGAATGGGAAGAAGTTGGATATCACATCTCAAGCTATAGGAAGGGTCTCAGGATTGGAATGGGAAGGAGTTTGATATCACATCTTATGCCATAGTATGGGTCTCAGATTTGGTAGAAGCATTGGGATATCACATCTCATGCTATCGGAATGGTATCAGTATTGGATTTGGAAGGAGTTGGATATCCCATCTCATGCTATAGGAAAGGTCTCAGGTTGGAATGGGATGGAGTTGGATATCACATTTCATGTTATAGGAAGGGTCTCAGGATTGGAATGGGAAGGACTTGGATATCATATCTCATGCTATAGGAAGGCTCTCAGGTTTGGAAGGGGAAGGAGTTGGATATCACATTCATGTTAGAGGAAGGATCTCAGGTTTGGTATTAGAGGCCTTGAGATATCACATCTCATGCTATAGGAAGGGTCTCAGGATTGGAATGGGAAGGAGTTGGATATCACATCTCAAGCTATAGGAAGGGTCTCAGGTTTGGTATAAGCATTGAGATATCACATCTCATGCTATAGGAAGGGTCTCAGGATTGGAATGGGAAGGAGTTGGATATCACATCTCATGTTATAGGAAGAGTCTCAGGTTTGGTATTTAGAAGCATTGAGATATCACATCTCATGCTATAGGAAGTGTCTCAGGATTGGAATGGGAAGGACTTGGGTATCACATCTCATGCTATAGGGAGGGTCTCAAGTTTGATATTAGAAGCATTGAGATATCACATCTCATGCTATAGGAAGGGTCTCAGGATTGGAATGGGAAGGAGTTGGATATCACATCTCATGCTATGGGAAGGGTCTCAGGTTTGGTATAAGCAGTGAGATATCACATCTCATGCTATAGGAAGTGTCTCAGGATTGGAATGGGAAGGAGTTGGATATCACATCTCATGTTATAGGAAGGATCTCAGGTTTGGTATAAGCATTGAGATATCACATCTCTGCTATCGGAAGGGTCTCAGGATTGGAATGGGAAGGAGTTGGATATTCCCATCTCATGTTATAGGAAGGGTCTCAGGTTTGGTATTAGAAGCATTGAGATATCACATCTCATGCTATAGGAAGGGTCTCAGGATTGGAATGGGAAGGACTTGGATATCACATCTCATGCTATAGGGAGGGTCTCAAGTTTGATATTAGAAGCATTGAGATATCACATTTCATATCGGAAGGGTCTCAAGATTGGAATGGGAAGGAGTTGGATATCACATCTCATGCTATAGGAAGGGTCTCAGATTTGGTATAAGCATTGAGATATCACATCTCATGCTATAGGAAGGGTCTCAGGATTGGAATGGGAAGGAGTTGTATATGACATCTCAGGCCATAGGAAGGGTCTCAGGTTTGATATAAGCATTGAGATATCACATCTCTGCTATCGGAAGGGTCTCAGGATTGGAATGGGAAGGAGTTGGATATCCCATCTGAGTTGGATATCCCATCTCATGTTATAGGAAGGGTCTCAGGTTTGGTATTAGAAGCATTGAGATATCACATCTCATGCTATAGGAAGGGTCTCAGGATTGGAATGGGGAGGACTTGGATGTCACATCTCATGCTATAGGGAGGGTCTCAAGTTTGATATTAGAAACATTGAGATAACAAATGTCATGATATCGGAAGGGTCTCAGGATTGGAATGGGAAGGAGTTGGATATCACATCTCATGATAAAGGAAGGGTCTAAGGTTTGGAAGGGGAAGGATTTGGATATCACATCTCATGTTATAGGACGGGTCTCAGGTTTGGTATTAGAAGCATTGAGATATCAAGTCTCATGGTATAGAAAGGGTCTCAGAATTGGAATGGGAAGAAGTTGGATATCACATCTCAAGCTATAGGAAGGGTCTCAGGATTGGAATGGGAAGGAGTTTGATATCACATCTTATGCCATAGTATGGGTCTCAGATTTGGTAGAAGCATTGGGATATCACATCTCATGCTATCGGAATGGTATCAGTATTGGATTTGGAAGGAGTTGGATATCCCATCTCATGCTATAGGAAAGGTCTCAGGTTGGAATGGGATGGAGTTGGATATCACATTTCATGTTATAGGAAGGGTCTCAGGATTGGAATGGGAAGGACTTGGATATCATATCTCATGCTATAGGAAGGCTCTCAGGTTTGGAAGGGGAAGGAGTTGGATATCACATTCATGTTAGAGGAAGGATCTCAGGTTTGGTATTAGAGGCCTTGAGATATCACATCTCATGCTATAGGAAGGGTCTCAGGATTGGAATGGGAAGGAGTTGGATATCACATCTCAAGCTATAGGAAGGGTCTCAGGTTTGGTATAAGCATTGAGATATCACATCTCATGCTATAGGAAGGGTCTCAGGATTGGAATGGGAAGGAGTTGGATATCACATCTCATGTTATAGGAAGAGTCTCAGGTTTGGTATTTAGAAGCATTGAGATATCACATCTCATGCTATAGGAAGTGTCTCAGGATTGGAATGGGAAGGACTTGGGTATCACATCTCATGCTATAGGGAGGGTCTCAAGTTTGATATTAGAAGCATTGAGATATCACATCTCATGCTATAGGAAGGGTCTCAGGATTGGAATGGGAAGGAGTTGGATATCACATCTCATGCTATGGGAAGGGTCTCAGGTTTGGTATAAGCAGTGAGATATCACATCTCATGCTATAGGAAGTGTCTCAGGATTGGAATGGGAAGGAGTTGGATATCACATCTCATGTTATAGGAAGGATCTCAGGTTTGGTATAAGCATTGAGATATCACATCTCTGCTATCGGAAGGGTCTCAGGATTGGAATGGGAAGGAGTTGGATATTCCCATCTCATGTTATAGGAAGGGTCTCAGGTTTGGTATTAGAAGCATTGAGATATCACATCTCATGCTATAGGAAGGGTCTCAGGATTGGAATGGGAAGGACTTGGATATCACATCTCATGCTATAGGGAGGGTCTCAAGTTTGATATTAGAAGCATTGAGATATCACATTTCATATCGGAAGGGTCTCAAGATTGGAATGGGAAGGAGTTGAATATCACATCTCATGATAAAGGAAGGGTCTAAGGTTTGGAAGGGGAAGGATTTGGATATCACATCTCATGTTATAGGACGGGTCTCAGGTTTGGTATTAGAAGCATTGAGATATCAAGTCTCATGGTATAGGAAGGGTCTCAGAATTGGAATGGGAAGGAGTTGGATATCACATCTCAAGCTATAGGAAGGGTCTCAGGATTAGAATGGGAAGGAGTTTGACATCACATCTCATGCCATAGTATGGGTCTCAGGTTTGGTAGAAGCATTGGGATATCACATCTCATGTTATCAGAAGGGTATCGGGATTGGATTTGGAAGGAGTTGGATATCCCAACTCATGCTATAGGAAGGGTCTCAGGTTGGAATGGGAAGGAGTTGGATATCACATCTCATGTTATAGGAAGGGTCTCAGGATTGGAATGGGAAGGACTTGGATATCACATCTCATGCTATAGGAAGGCTCTCAGGTTTGCAAGGGGAAAGAGTTGGATATCATATTTCATGTTAGAGGTAGGATCTTAGGTTTGGTATTAGAAGTATTGAGATATCACATCTCATGCTATCAGAAGGATCTCAGGTTTGGTATAGAAGCATTGAGATATCATATCTTATGCTATCAGAAGAGTCTCAGGATTGGAATGGGAAGGAGTTGGATATCACATCTCATGCTAAAGGGAGGGTCTCAGGTTTGGAAGATAAGGATTTGGATATCACATCTCATGTTATAGGAAGGATCTCAGGTTTGGTATTAGAAGTATTGAGATATCACATCATGCTATCGGAAGGATCTCAGGTTTGGTATAGAAGCATTGAGATATCATATCTTATGCTATCAGAAGGGTCTCAGGATTGGAATGGGAAGGAGTTGGATATCACATCTCATGCTAAAGGAAGGGTCTCAGGTTTGGTATAAGCATTGAGATATCACATCTCATGCTATAGGAAGGGTCTCAGGATTGGAATGGGAAGGAGTTGGATATCACATCTCATGTTATAGGAAGAGTCTCAGGTTTGGTATTTAGAAGCATTGAGATATCACATCTCATGCTATAGGAAGGGTCTCAGGATTGGAATGGGAAGGAGTTGGATATCACATCTCATGTTATAGGAAGAGTCTCAGGTTTGGTATTTAGAAGCATTGAGATATCACATCTCATGCTATAGGAAGTGTCTCAGGATTGGAATGGGAAGGACTTGGGTATCACATCTCATGCTATAGGGAGGGTCTCAAGTTTGATATTAGAAGCATTGAGATATCACATCTCATGCTATAGGAAGGGTCTCAGGATTGGAATGGGAAGGAGTTGGATATCACATCTCATGCTATAGGAAGGGTCTCAGGTTTGGTATAAGCAGTGAGATATCACATCTCATGCTATAGGAAGTGTCTCAGGATTGGAATGGGAAGGAGTTGGATATCACATCTCATGTTATAGGAAGGATCTCAGGTTTGGTATAAGCATTGAGATATCACATCTCTGCTATCGGAAGGGTCTCAGGATTGGAATGGGAAGGAGATTGGAATGGGAAGGAGTTGGATATCACATCTCATGATAAAGGAAGGGTCTAAGGTTTGGAAGGGGAAGGATTTGGATATCACATCTCATGTTATAGGACGGGTCTCAGGTTTGGTATTAGAAGCATTGAGATATCAAATCTCATGGTATAGGAAGGGTCTCAGAATTGGAATGGGAAGGAGTTGGATATCACATCTCAAGCTATAGGAAGGGTCTCAGGATTGGTATAGAAGCATTGAGATATCATATCTTATGCTATCAGAAGAGTCTCAGGATTGGAATGGGAAGGAGTTGGATATCACATCTCATGCTAAAGGGAGGGTCTCAGGTTTGGAAGATAAGGATTTGGATATCACATCTCATGTTATAGGAAGGATCTCAGGTTTGGTATTAGAAGTATTGAGATATCACATCTCATGCTATCGGAAGGATCTCAGGTTTGGTATAGAAGCATTGAGATATCATATCTTATGCTATCAGAAGGGTCTCAGGATTGGAATGGGAAGGAGTTGGATATCACATCTCATGCTAAAGGGAGGGTCTCAGGTTTGGAAGGCGAAGGATTTGGATATCACATCTCATGTTATCGGAAGGATCTCAGGTTTGGTATTAGAAGTATTGAGATATCACATCTCATGCTATAGGAAGGGTCTCAGGATTGGAATGGGAAGGAGTTGGATATCACATCTCATGCTAAAGGAAGGGTCTCAGGTTTGGTAGAAGCATTGAGATATCACATCTCATGCTATAGGAAGGGTCTCAGGATTGGAATGGGAAGGACTTAGATATCACATATCATGCTATAGGGAGGGTCTCAGTTTTGATATTAGAAGCATTGAGATATCAAATCTC
The DNA here is from genome assembly GCF_040938575.1 of Ambystoma mexicanum. Taxonomy (NCBI): domain Eukaryota; kingdom Metazoa; phylum Chordata; class Amphibia; order Caudata; family Ambystomatidae; genus Ambystoma; species Ambystoma mexicanum. Next base: position 1,458,580 of record NW_027182479.1, on the reverse strand, counting down.
ATGCTATCGGAAGTGTCTCAGGATTGGAATGGGAAGGAGCTGGATATCACATCTCATGCTAAAGGAAGGGTCTCAGGTTTGGAACGGGAAGGAGTTGGATATCACATCTCATGCTATAGGAAGGGTCTCAGGATTGGAATGGGAAGGAGTTGAATATGACATCTCATGCCGTAGGAAGGGTCTCAGGTTTGGTATAAACATTGAGATATCACATCTCTGCTATCAAAAGGGTCTCAGGATTGGAATGGGAAGGAGTTGGATATCACATCTCATGCTATAGGAAGAGTCTCAGGATTGGAATGGGAAGGAGTTGAATATGACATCTCATGCCGTAGGAAGGGTCTCAGGTTTGGTATAAACATTGAGATATCACATCTCTGCTATCAAAAGGGTCTCAGGATTGGAATGGGAAGGAGTTGGATATCCCATCTCATGTTATAGGAAGAGTCTCAGGTTTGGTATTAGAAGCATTGAGATATCACATCTCATGCTATAGGAAGGGTCTCAGGATTGGAATGGGAAGGACTTGGGTATCACATCTCATGCTATAGGGAGGGTTTCAAGTTTGATATTAGAAGCATTGAGATATCACATCTCATGCTATAGGAAGGGTCTCAGGATTGGAATGGGAAGGAGCTGGATATCACATCTCATGCTATAGGACGGGTCTCAGGTTTGGTATAAGCAGTGAGATATCACATCTCATGCTATAGGAAGTGGCTCAGGATTGGAATGGGAAGGAGTTGGATATCACATCTCATGTTATAGGAAGGATCTCAGGTTTGGTATAAGCATTGAGATATCACATCTCTGCTATCGGAAGGGTCTCAGGATTGGAATGGGAAGGAGTTGGATATTCCCATCTCATGTTATAGGAAGGGTCTCAGGTTTGGTATTAGAAGCATTGAGATATCACATCTCATGCTATAGGAAGGGTCTCAGGATTGGAATGGGAAGGACTTGGATATCACATCTCATGCTATAGGGAGGGTCTCAAGTTTGATATTAGAAGCATTGAGATATCACATTTCATGATATCGGAAGGGTCTCAAGATTGGAATGGGAAGGAGTTGGATATCACATCTCATGATAAAGGAAGGGTCTAAGGTTTGGAAGGGGAAGGATTTGGATATCACATCTCATGTTATAGGACGGGTCTCAGGTTTGGTATTAGAAGCATTGAGATATCAAATCTCATGGTATAGGAAGGGTCTCAGAATTGGAATGGGAAGGAGTTGGATATCACATCTCAAGCTATAGGAAGGGTCTCAGGATTGGTATAGAAGCATTGAGATATCATATCTTATGCTATCAGAAGAGTCTCAGGATTGGAATGGGAAGGAGTTGGATATCACATCTCATGCTAAAGGGAGGGTCTCAGGTTTGGAAGATAAGGATTTGGATATCACATCTCATGTTATAGGAAGGATCTCAGGTTTGGTATTAGAAGTATTGAGATATCACATCTCATGCTATCGGAAGGATCTCAGGTTTGGTATAGAAGCATTGAGATATCATATCTTATGCTATCAGAAGGGTCTCAGGATTGGAATGGGAAGGAGTTGGATATCACATCTCATGCTAAAGGGAGGGTCTCAGGTTTGGAAGGCGAAGGATTTGGATATCACATCTCATGTTATCGGAAGGATCTCAGGTTTGGTATTAGAAGTATTGAGATATCACATCTCATGCTATAGGAAGGGTCTCAGGATTGGAATGGGAAGGAGTTGGATATCACATCTCATGCTAAAGGAAGGGTCTCAGGTTTGGTAGAAGCATTGAGATATCACATCTCATGCTATAGGAAGGGTCTCAGGATTGGAATGGGAAGGACTTAGATATCACATATCATGCTATAGGGAGGGTCTCAGTTTTGATATTAGAAGCATTGAGATATCAAATCTCATGCTATCGGAAGTGTCTCAGGATTGGAATGGGAAGGAGCTGGATATCACATCTCATGCTAAAGGAAGGGTCTCAGGTTTGGAACGGGAAGGAGTTGGATATCACATCTCATGTTATAGGAAGGGTCTCAGGTTTGGTATAAACATTGAGATATCACATCTCTGCTATCAGAAGTGTCTCAGGATTGGAATGGAAAGGAGTTGGATATCCCATCTCATGTTATAGGACGGGTCTCAGGTTTTTTATTAGAATCATTGAGATATCATATTGCATGCTGTAGGAAGGGTCTAAGGATTGGAATGGGAAGGACTTGGATATCACATCTCATGCTATAGATAGGCTCTCAGGTTTGGAAAGTGAAGGAGTTGGATATCACATTTCATGTTAGAGGAAGGATCTCAGGTTTGGTATTAGAGGCATTGAGATATCACATCTCAGGCTATAGGAAGGGTCTCAGGATTGGAATGGGAAGGAGTTGGATATCACATCTCATGCTATAGGAAGGGTCTCAGGATTGGAATGGAAGGAGTTGGATATCACATCTCATGTTATAGGAAGGATCTCAGGTTTGGTATTAGAAGCATTGAGACATCACATCTCATGCTATAGGAAGGGTCTCAGGATTGGAATGGGAAGGAGTTGGATATCACATCTCATGCTATAGGAAGGGTCTCAGGATTGGAATGGGAAGGAGTTGAATATGACATCTCATGCCGTAGGAAGGGTCTCAGGTTTGGTATAAACATTGAGATATCACATCTCTGCTATCAAAAGGGTCTCAGGATTGGAATGGGAAGGAGTTGGATATCCCATCTCATGTTATAGGAAGAGTCTCAGGTTTGGTATTAGAAGCATTGAGATATCACATCTCATGCTATAGGAAGGGTCTCAGGATTGGAATGGGAAGGACTTGGGTATCACATCTCATGCTATAGGGAGGGTTTCAAGTTTGATATTAGAAGCATTGAGATATCACATCTCATGCTATAGGAAGGGTCTCAGGATTGGAATGGGAAGGAGCTGGATATCACATCTCATGCTATAGGACGGGTCTCAGGTTTGGTATAAGCAGTGAGATATCACATCTCATGCTATAGGAAGTGTCTCAGGATTGGAATGGGAAGGAGTTGGATATCACATCTCATGTTATAGGAAGGATCTCAGGTTTGGTATAAGCATTGAGATATCACATCTCTGCTATCGGAAGGGTCTCAGGATTGGAATGGGAAGGAGTTGGATATTCCCATCTCATGTTATAGGAAGGGTCTCAGGTTTGGTATTAGAAGCATTGAGATATCACATCTCATGCTATAGGAAGGGTCTCAGGATTGGAATGGGAAGGACTTGGATATCACATCTCATGCTATAGGGAGGGTCTCAAGTTTGATATTAGAAGCATTGAGATATCACATTTCATGATATCGGAAGGGTCTCAAGATTGGAATGGGAAGGAGTTGGATATCACATCTCATGATAAAGGAAGGGTCTAAGGTTTGGAAGGGGAAGGATTTGGATATCACATCTCATGTTATAGGACGGGTCTCAGGTTTGGTATTAGAAGCATTGAGATATCAAATCTCATGGTATAGGAAGGGTCTCAGAATTGGAATGGGAAGGAGTTGGATATCACATCTCATGCTATAGGAAGGGTCTCAGGATTGGAATGGGAAGGAGTTGAATATGACATCTCATGCCGTAGGAAGGGTCTCAGGTTTGGTATAAACATTGAGATATCACATCTCTGCTATCAAAAGGGTCTCAGGATTGGAATGGGAAGGAGTTGGATATCCCATCTCATGTTATAGGAAGAGTCTCAGGTTTGGTATTAGAAGCATTGAGATATCACATCTCATGCTATAGGAAGTGTCTCAGGATTGGAATGGGAAGGACTTGGATATCACATCTCATGCTATAGGTAGGGTCTCAAGTTTGATATTAGAAGCATTGAGATATCACATCTCATGCTATAGGAAGGGTCTCAGGATTGGAATGGGAAGGAGTTGGATATCACATCTCATGTTATAGGAAGGGTCTCAGGATTGGAATGGGAAGGACTTGGATATCACATCTCATGCTACAGGAAGGCTCTCAGGTTTGCAAGGGGAAAGAGTTGGATATCACATTTCATGTTAGAGGTAGGATCTCAGGTTTGGTATTAGAAGTATTGAGATATCACATCTCATGCTATCAGAAGGATCTCAGGTTTGGTATAGAAGCATTGAGATATCATATCTTATGCTATCAGAAGAGTCTCAGGATTGGAATGGGAAGGAGTTGGATATCACATCTCATGCTAAAGGGAGGGTCTCAAGTTTGGAAGATAAGGATTTGGATATCACATCTCATGTTATAGGAAGGATCTCAGGTTTGGTATTAGAAGTATTGAGATATCACATCTCATGCTATCGGAAGGATCTTAGGTTTGGTATAGAAGCATTGAGATATCATATCTTATGCTATCAGAAGGGTCTCAGGATTGGAATGGGAAGGAGTTGGATATCACATCTCATGCTAAAGGGAGGGTCTCAGGTTTGGAAGGCGAAGGATTTGGATATCACATCTCATGTTATAGGATGGATCTCAGGTTTGGTATTAGAAGTATTGAGATATCACATCTCATGTTATCGGAAGGATCTCAGGTTTGGTATTAGAAGTATTGAGATATCACATCTCATGCTATAGGAAGGGTCTCAGGATTGGAATGGGAAGGAGTTGGAAATCACATCTCATGCTAAAGGAAGGGTCTCAGGTTTGGTAGAAGCATTGAGATATCACATCTCATGCTATAGGAAGGGTCTCAGGATTGGAATGGGAAGGACTTAGATATCACATATCATGCTATAGGGAGGGTCTCAGTTTTGATATTAGAAGCATTGAGATGTCACATCTCATGCTATCGGAAGTGTCTCAGGATTGGAATGGGAAGGAGCTGGATATCACATCTCATGCTAAAGGAAGGGTCTCAGGTTTGGAACGTGAAGGAGTTGGATATCACATCTCATGCTATAGGAAGGGTCTCAGGTTTGGTATAAGCATTGAGATATCACATCTCATGTTATAGGAAGGGTCTCAGGATTGGAATGGAAGGAGTTGGATATCACATCTCATGTTATAGGAACGATCTCAGGTTCGGTATTAGAAGCATTGAGACATCACATCTCATGCTATAGGAAGGGTCTCAGGATTGGAATGGGAAGGAGTTGGATATCACATCTCATGCTATAGGAAGGGTCTCAGGATTGGAATGGGAAGGAGTTGAATATGACATCTCATGCCGTAGGAAGGGTCTCAGGTTTGGTATAAACATTGAGATATCACATCTCTGCTATCAAAAGGGTCTCAGGATTGGAATGGGAAGGAGTTGGATATCCCATCTCATGTTATAGGAAGAGTCTCAGGTTTGGTATTAGAAGCATTGAGATATCACATCTCATGTTATAGGAAGTGTCTCAGGGTTGGAATGGGAAGGACTTGGATATCACATCTCATGCTATAGGTAGGGTCTCAAGTTTGATATTAGAAGCATTGAGATATCACATCTCATACTATAGGAAGGGTCTCAGGATTGGAATGGGAAGGAGTTGGATATCACATCTCATGCTATGGGAAGGGTCTCAGGTTTGGTATAAGCAGTGAGATATCACCTCTCATGCTATAGGAAGGGTCTCAGGATTGGAATGGGAAGGAGTTGGATATCACATCTCATGCTATAGGACGGGTCTCAGGTTTGGTATAAGCAGTGAGATATCACATCTCATGCTATAGGAAGTGTCTCAGGATTGGAATGGGAAGGAGTTGGATATCACATCTCATGTTATAGAAGGATCTCAGGTTTGGTATAAGCATTGAGATATCACATCTCTGCTATCGGAAGGGTCTCAGGATTGGAATGGGAAGGAGTTGGATATTCCCATCTCATGTTATAGGAAGGGTCTCAGGTTTGGTATTAGAAGCATTGAGATATCACATCTCATGCTATAGGAAGGGTCTCAGGATTGGAATGGGAAGGACTTGGATATCACATCTCATGCTATAGGGAGGGTCTCAAGTTTGATATTAGAAGCATTGAGATATCACATTTCATGATATCGGAAGGGTCTCAAGATTGGAATGGGAAGGAGTTGGATATCACATCTCATGATAAAGGAAGGGTCTAAGGTTTGGAAGGGGAAGGATTTGGATATCACATCTCATGTTATAGGACGGGTCTCAGGTTTGGTATTAGAAGCATTGAGATATCAAGTCTCATGGTATAGGAAGGGTCTCAGAATTGGAATGGGAAGGAGTTGGATATCACATCTCAAGCTATAGGAAGGGTCTCAGGATTAGAATGGGAAGGAGTTTGATATCACATCTCATGCCATAGTATGGGTCTCAGGTTTGGTAGAAGCATTGGGATATCACATCTCATGCTATCGGAAGGGTATCGGGATTGGATTTGGAAGGAGTTGGATATCCCATCTCATGCTATAGGAAGGGTCTCAGGTTGGAATGGGGAGGAGTTGGATATCACATCTCATGTTATAGGAAGGGTCTCAGGATTGGAATGGGAAGGACTTGGATATCACATCTCATGCTACAGGAAGGCTCTCAGGTTTGCAAGGGGAAAGAGTTGGATATCACATTTCATGTTAGAGGTAGGATCTCAGGTTTGGTATTAGAAGTATTGAGATATCACATCTCATGCTATCAGAAGGATCTCAGGTTTGGTATAGAAGCATTGAGATATCATATCTTATGCTATCAGAAGAGTCTCAGGATTGGAATGGGAAGGAGTTGGATATCACATCTCATGCTAAAGGGAGGGTCTCAGGTTTGGAAGATAAGGATTTGGATATCACATCTCATGTTATAGGAAGGATCTCAGGTTTGGTATTAGAAGTATTGAGATATCACATCTCATGCTATCGGAAGGATCTCAGGTTTGGTATAGAAGCATTGAGATATCATATCTTATGCTATCAGAAGGGTCTCAGGATTGGAATGGGAAGGAGTTGGATATCACATCTCATGCTAAAGGGAGGGTCTCAGGTTTGGAAGGCGAAGGATTTGGATATCACATCTCATGTTATCGGAAGGATCTCAGGTTTGGTATTAGAAGTATTGAGATATCACATCTCATGCTATAGGAAGGGTCTCAGGATTGGAATGGGAAGGAGTTGGATATCACATCTCATGCTAAAGGAACGGTCTCAGGTTTGGTAGAAGCATTGAGATATCACATCTCATGCTATAGGAAGGGTCTCAGGATTGGAATGGGAAGGACTTAGATATCACATATCATGCTATAGGGAGGGTCTCAGTTTTGATATTAGAAGCATTGAGATATCAAATCTCATGCTATCGGAAGTGTCTCAGGATTGGAATGGGAAGGAGCTGGATATCACATCTCATGCTAAAGGAAGGGTCTCAGGTTTGGAACGGGAAGGAGTTGGATATCACATCTCATGTTATAGGAAGGGTCTCAGGTTTGGTATAAACATTGAGATATCACATCTCTGCTATCAGAAGTGTCTCAGGATTGGAATGGAAAGGAGTTGGATATCCCATCTCATGTTATAGGACGGGTCTCAGGTTTTTTATTAGAATCATTGAGATATCATATTGCATGCTGTAGGAAGGGTCTAAGGATTGGAATGGGAAGGACTTGGATATCACATCTCATGCTATAGATAGGCTCTCAGGTTTGGAAAGTGAAGGAGTTGGATATCACATTTCATGTTAGAGGAAGGATCTCAGGTTTGCTATTAGAGGCATTGAGATATCACATCTCAGGCTATAGGAAGGGTCTCAGGATTGGAATGGGAAGGAGTTGGATATCACATCTCATGCTATAGGAAGGGTCTCAGGATTGGAATGGAAGGAGTTGGATATCACATCTCATGTTATAGGAAGGATCTCAGGTTTGGTATTAGAAGCATTGAGACATCACATCTCATGCTATAGGAAGGGTCTCAGGATTGGAATGGGAAGGAGTTGGATATCACATCTCATGCTATAGGAAGGGTCTCAGGATTGGAATGGGAAGGAGTTGAATATGACATCTCATGCCGTAGGAAGGGTCTCAGGTTTGGTATAAACATTGAGATATCACATCTCTGCTATCAAAAGGGTCTCAGGATTGGAATGGGAAGGAGTTGGATATCCCATCTCATGTTATAGGAAGAGTCTCAGGTTTGGTATTAGAAGCATTGAGATATCACATCTCATGCTATAGGAAGGGTCTCAGGATTGGAATGGGAAGGACTTGGGTATCACATCTCATGCTATAGGGAGGGTTTCAAGTTTGATATTAGAAGCATTGAGATATCACATCTCATGCTATAGGAAGGGTCTCAGGATTGGAATGGGAAGGAGCTGGATATCACATCTCATGCTATAGGACGGGTCTCAGGTTTGGTATAAGCAGTGAGATATCACATCTCATGCTATAGGAAGTGGCTCAGGATTGGAATGGGAAGGAGTTGGATATCACATCTCATGTTATAGGAAGGATCTCAGGTTTGGTATAAGCATTGAGATATCACATCTCTGCTATCGGAAGGGTCTCAGGATTGGAATGGGAAGGAGTTGGATATTCCCATCTCATGTTATAGGAAGGGTCTCAGGTTTGGTATTAGAAGCATTGAGATATCACATCTCATGCTATAGGAAGGGTCTCAGGATTGGAATGGGAAGGACTTGGATATCACATCTCATGCTATAGGGAGGGTCTCAAGTTTGATATTAGAAGCATTGAGATATCACATTTCATGATATCGGAAGGGTCTCAAGATTGGAATGGGAAGGAGTTGGATATCACATCTCATGATAAAGGAAGGGTCTAAGGTTTGGAAGGGGAAGGATTTGGATATCACATCTCATGTTATAGGACGGGTCTCAGGTTTGGTATTAGAAGCATTGAGATATCAAATCTCATGGTATAGGAAGGGTCTCAGAATTGGAATGGGAAGGAGTTGGATATCACATCTCAAGCTATAGGAAGGGTCTCAGGATTGGTATAGAAGCATTGAGATATCATATCTTATGCTATCAGAAGAGTCTCAGGATTGGAATGGGAAGGAGTTGGATATCACATCTCATGCTAAAGGGAGGGTCTCAGGTTTGGAAGATAAGGATTTGGATATCACATCTCATGTTATAGGAAGGATCTCAGGTTTGGTATTAGAAGTATTGAGATATCACATCTCATGCTATCGGAAGGATCTCAGGTTTGGTATAGAAGCATTGAGATATCATATCTTATGCTATCAGAAGGGTCTCAGGATTGGAATGGGAAGGAGTTGGATATCACATCTCATGCTAAAGGGAGGGTCTCAGGTTTGGAAGGCGAAGGATTTGGATATCACATCTCATGTTATCGGAAGGATCTCAGGTTTGGTATTAGAAGTATTGAGATATCACATCTCATGCTATAGGAAGGGTCTCAGGATTGGAATGGGAAGGAGTTGGATATCACATCTCATGCTAAAGGAAGGGTCTCAGGTTTGGTAGAAGCATTGAGATATCACATCTCATGCTATAGGAAGGGTCTCAGGATTGGAATGGGAAGGACTTAGATATCACATATCATGCTATAGGGAGGGTCTCAGTTTTGATATTAGAAGCATTGAGATATCAAATCTCATGCTATCGGAAGTGTCTCAGGATTGGAATGGGAAGGAGCTGGATATCACATCTCATGCTAAAGGAAGGGTCTCAGGTTTGGAACGGGAAGGAGTTGGATATCACATCTCATGTTATAGGAAGGGTCTCAGGTTTGGTATAAACATTGAGATATCACATCTCTGCTATCAGAAGTGTCTCAGGATTGGAATGGAAAGGAGTTGGATATCCCATCTCATGTTATAGGACGGGTCTCAGGTTTTTTATTAGAATCATTGAGATATCATATTGCATGCTGTAGGAAGGGTCTAAGGATTGGAATGGGAAGGACTTGGATATCACATCTCATGCTATAGATAGGCTCTCAGGTTTGGAAAGTGAAGGAGTTGGATATCACATTTCATGTTAGAGGAAGGATCTCAGGTTTGGTATTAGAGGCATTGAGATATCACATCTCAGGCTATAGGAAGGGTCTCAGGATTGGAATGGGAAGGAGTTGGATATCACATCTCATGCTATAGGAAGGGTCTCAGGATTGGAATGGAAGGAGTTGGATATCACATCTCATGTTATAGGAAGGATCTCAGGTTTGGTATTAGAAGCATTGAGACATCACATCTCATGCTATAGGAAGGGTCTCAGGATTGGAATGGGAAGGAGTTGGATATCACATCTCATGCTATAGGAAGGGTCTCAGGATTGGAATGGGAAGGAGTTGAATATGACATCTCATGCCGTAGGAAGGGTCTCAGGTTTGGTATAAACATTGAGATATCACATCTCTGCTATCAAAAGGGTCTCAGGATTGGAATGGGAAGGAGTTGGATATCCCATCTCATGTTATAGGAAGAGTCTCAGGTTTGGTATTAGAAGCATTGAGATATCACATCTCATGCTATAGGAAGGGTCTCAGGATTGGAATGGGAAGGACTTGGGTATCACATCTCATGCTATAGGGAGGGTTTCAAGTTTGATATTAGAAGCATTGAGATATCACATCTCATGCTATAGGAAGGGTCTCAGGATTGGAATGGGAAGGAGCTGGATATCACATCTCATGCTATAGGACGGGTCTCAGGTTTGGTATAAGCAGTGAGATATCACATCTCATGCTATAGGAAGTGTCTCAGGATTGGAATGGGAAGGAGTTGGATATCACATCTCATGTTATAGGAAGGATCTCAGGTTTGGTATAAGCATTGAGATATCACATCTCTGCTATCGGAAGGGTCTCAGGATTGGAATGGGAAGGAGTTGGATATTCCCATCTCATGTTATAGGAAGGGTCTCAGGTTTGGTATTAGAAGCATTGAGATATCACATCTCATGCTATAGGAAGGGTCTCAGGATTGGAATGGGAAGGACTTGGATATCACATCTCATGCTATAGGGAGGGTCTCAAGTTTGATATTAGAAGCATTGAGATATCACATTTCATGATATCGGAAGGGTCTCAAGATTGGAATGTGAAGGAGTTGGATATCACATCTCATGATAAAGGAAGGGTCTAAGGTTTGGAAGGGGAAGGATTTGGATATCACATCTCATGTTATAGGACGGGTCTCAGGTTTGGTATTAGAAGCATTGAGATATCAAATCTCATGGTATAGGAAGGGTCTCAGAATTGGAATGGGAAGGAGTTGGATATCACATCTCAAGCTATAGGAAGGGTCTCAGGATTGGTATAGAAGCATTGAGATATCATATCTTATGCTATCAGAAGAGTCTCAGGATTGGAATGGGAAGGAGTTGGATATCACATCTCATGCTAAAGGGAGGGTCTCAGGTTTGGAAGATAAGGATTTGGATATCACATCTCATGTTATAGGAAGGATCTCAGGTTTGGTATTAGAAGTATTGAGATATCACATCTCATGCTATCGGAAGGATCTCAGGTTTGGTATAGAAGCATTGAGATATCATATCTTATGCTATCAGAAGGGTCTCAGGATTGGAATGGGAAGGAGTTGGATATCACATCTCATGCTAAAGGGAGGGTCTCAGGTTTGGAAGGCGAAGGATTTGGATATCACATCTCATGTTATCGGAAGGATCTCAGGTTTGGTATTAGAAGTATTGAGATATCACATCTCATGCTATAGGAAGGGTCTCAGGATTGGAATGGGAAGGAGTTGGATATCACATCTCATGCTAAAGGAAGGGTCTCAGGTTTGGTAGAAGCATTGAGATATCACATCTCATGCTATAGGAAGGGTCTCAGGATTGGAATGGGAAGGACTTAGATATCACATATCATGCTATAGGGAGGGTCTCAGTTTTGATATTAGAAACATTGAGATATCAAATCTCATGCTATCGGAAGTGTCTCAGGATTGGAATGGGAAGGAGCTGGATATCACATCTCATGCTAAAGGAAGGGTCTCAGGTTTGGAACGGGAAGGAGTTGGATATCACATCTCATGTTATAGGAAGGGTCTCAGGTTTGGTATAAACATTGAGATATCACATCTCTGCTATCAGAAGTGTCTCAGGATTGGAATGGAAAGGAGTTGGATATCCCATCTCATGTTATAGGACGGGTCTCAGGTTTTTTATTAGAATCATTGAGATATCATATTGCATGCTGTAGGAAGGGTCTAAGGATTGGAATGGGAAGGACTTGGATATCACATCTCATGCTATAGATAGGCTCTCAGGTTTGGAAAGTGAAGGAGTTGGATATCACATTTCATGTTAGAGGAAGGATCTCAGGTTTGGTATTAGAGGCATTGAGATATCACATCTCAGGCTATAGGAAGGGTCTCAGGATTGGAATGGGAAGGAGTTGGATATCACATCTCATGCTATAGGAAGGGTCTCAGGATTGGAATGGAAGGAGTTGGATATCACATCTCATGTTATAGGAAGGATCTCAGGTTTGGTATTAGAAGCATTGAGACATCACATCTCATGCTATAGGAAGGGTCTCAGGATTGGAATGGGAAGGAGTTGGATATCACATCTCATGCTATAGGAAGGGTCTCAGGATTGGAATGGGAAGGAGTTGAATATGACATCTCATGCCGTAGGAAGGGTCTCAGGTTTGGTATAAACATTGAGATATCACATCTCTGCTATCAAAAGGGTCTCAGGATTGGAATGGGAAGGAGTTGGATATCCCATCTCATGTTATAGGAAGAGTCTCAGGTTTGGTATTAGAAGCATTGAGATATCACATCTCATGCTATAGGAAGGGTCTCAGGATTGGAATGGGAAGGACTTGGGTATCACATCTCATGCTATAGGGAGGGTTTCAAGTTTGATATTAGAAGCATTGAGATATCACATCTCATGCTATAGGAAGGGTCTCAGGATTGGAATGGGAAGGAGCTGGATATCACATCTCATGCTATAGGACGGGTCTCAGGTTTGGTATAAGCAGTGAGATATCACATCTCATGCTATAGGAAGTGTCTCAGGATTGGAATGGGAAGGAGTTGGATATCACATCTCATGTTATAGGAAGGATCTCAGGTTTGGTATAAGCATTGAGATATCACATCTCTGCTATCGGAAGGGTCTCAGGATTGGAATGGGAAGGAGTTGGATATTCCCATCTCATGTTATAGGAAGGGTCTCAGGTTTGGTATTAGAAGCATTGAGATATCACATCTCATGCTATAGGAAGGGTCTCAGGATTGGAATGGGAAGGACTTGGATATCACATCTCATGCTATAGGGAGGGTCTCAAGTTTGATATTAGAAGCATTGAGATATCACATTTCATGATATCGGAAGGGTCTCAAGATTGGAATGGGAAGGAGTTGGATATCACATCTCATGATAAAGGAAGGGTCTAAGGTTTGGAAGGGGAAGGATTTGGATATCACATCTCATGTTATAGGACGGGTCTCAGGTTTGGTATTAGAAGCATTGAGATATCAAATCTCATGGTATAGGAAGGGTCTCAGAATTGGAATGGGAAGGAGTTGGATATCACATCTCAAGCTATAGGAAGGGTCTCAGGATTAGAATGGGAAGGAGTTTGATATCACATCTCATGCCATAGTATGGGTCTCAGGTTTGGTAGAAGCATTGGGATATCACATCTCATGCTATCGGAAGGGTATCGGGATTGGATTTGGAAGGAGTTGGATATCCCATCTCATGCTATAGGAAGGGTCTCAGGTTGGAATGGGGAGGAGTTGGATATCACATCTCATGTTATAGGAAGGGTCTCAGGATTGGAATGGGAAGGACTTGGATATCACATCTCATGCTACAGGAAGGCTCTCAGGTTTGCAAGGGGAAAGAGTTGGATATCACATTTCATGTTAGAGGTAGGATCTCAGGTTTGGTATTAGAAGTATTGAGATATCACATCTCATGCTATCAGAAGGATCTCAGGTTTGGTATAGAAGCTTTGAGATATCATATCTTATGCTATCAGAAGAGTCTCAGGATTGGAATGGGAAGGAGTTGGATATCACATCTCATGCTAAAGGGAGGGTCTCAGGTTTGGAAGATAAGGATTTGGATATCACATCTCATGTTATAGGAAGGATCTCAGGTTTGGTATTAGAAGTATTGAGATATCACATCTCATGCTATCGGAAGGATCTCAGGTTTGGTATAGAAGCATTGAGATATCATATCTTATGCTATCAGAAGGGTCTCAGGATTGGAATGGGAAGGAGTTGGATATCACATCTCATGCTAAAGGGAGGGTCTCAGGTTTGGAAGGCGAAGGATTTGGATATCACATCTCATGTTATAGGATGGATCTCAGGTTTGGTATTAGAAGTATTGAGATATCACATCTCATGTTATCGGAAGGATCTCAGGTTTGGTATTAGAAGTATTGAGATATCACATCTCATGCTATAGGAAGGGTCTCAGGATTGGAATGGGAAGGAGTTGGATATCACATCTCATGCTAAAGGAAGGGTCTCAGGTTTGGTAGAAGCATTGAGATATCACATCTCATGCTATAGGAAGGGTCTCAGGATTGGTATGGGAAGGACTTAGATATCACATATCGTGCTATAGGGAGGGTCTCAGTTTTGATATTAGAAGCATTGAGATATCACATCTCATGCTATCGGAAGTGTCTCAGGATTGGAATGGGAAGGAGCTGGATATCACATCTCATGCTAAAGGAAGGGTCTCAGGTTTGGAACGTGAAGGAGTTGGATATCACATCTCAAGCTATAGGAAGGGTCTCAGGTTTGGTGACCCATACTATTGCATGAGATGTGATATCAAACTCCTTCCCATTCCAATCCTGAGACCCTTCCTATAGCTTGAGATGTGATATCCAACTCCTTCTCATTCCAATTCTGAGACCCTTCCTATACCATGAGACTTGATATCTCAGTGCTTCTAATACCAAACCTGAGACCCGTCCTATAACATGAGATGTGATATCCAAATCCTTCCCCTTCCCAACCTTAGACCCTTCCTTTATCATGAGATTTGATATCCAAATCCTTCCCATTCCAATCCTGAGACCCTTCCGATATCATGAGATGTGATATCTCAATGCTTCTAATATCAAACTTGAGACCCTCCCTATAGCATGAGATGTGATATCCAAGTCCTTCCCATTCCAATCCTGAGACCCTTCCTATAGCATGAGATGTGATATCTCAATGCTTCTAATACCAAACCTGAGACCCTTCCTATAACATGAGATGGGAATATCCAACTCCTTCCCATTCCAATCCTGAGACCCTTCCGATAGAAAAGATGTGATATCTCAATGCTTATACCAAACCTGAGATCCTTCCTATAGCATGAGATGTGATATCCTACTCCTTCCCATTCCAATCCTGAGACCCTTCCTATAGCATGAGATGTGATATCTCAATGCTTCTAATATCAAACTTGAGACCTTCCCTATAGCATGAGATGTGATATCCAAGTCCTTCCCATTCCAATCCTGAGACACTTCCTATAGCATGAGATGTGATATCTCAATGCTTCTAATACCAAACCTGAGACTCTTCCTATAACATGAGATGGGATATCCAACTCCTTCCCATTCCAATCCTGAGACCCTTCCGATAGCAGAGATGTGATATCTCAAAGCTTATACCAAACCTGAGACCCTTCCTATGGCTTGAGATGTCATATACAACTCCTTCCCATTCCAATCCTGAGACCCTTCCGATAGCATGAGATGTGATATCTCAATGCTTATACCAAACCTGAGACCCTTCCTATAGCATGAGATGTGATATCCAACTCCTTCCCATTCCAATCCTGAGACCCTTCCTATAGCATGAGATGTGATATCTCAATGCTTCTAATACCAAACCTGAGATCCTTCGTTTAACATGAGATGTGATATCCAACTCCTTCCATTCCAATCCTGAGACCCTTCCTATAGCATGAGATGTGATATCTCAATGCTTATACCAAACCTGAGACCCTTCCTATAGCATGAGATGTGATATCCAACTCCTTCCCATTCCAATCCTGAGACCCTTCCTATAGCATGAGATGTGATATCGCAATGCCTCTAATACCAAACCTGAGATCCTTCCTCTAACATGAAATGTGATATCCAACTCCTTCCCTTTCCAAACCTGAGAGCCTATCCATAGCATGAGATGTGATATCCAAGTCCTTCCCATTCCAATCCTTAGACCCTTCCTACAGCATGCAATATGATATCTCAATGATTCTAATAACAATCCTGAGACCCGTCCTATAACATGAGATGGGATATCCAACTCCTTCCCATCCCAATCCTGAGACACTTCCGATTGCAGAGATGTGATATCTCAATGATTATACCAAACCTGAAACTCTTCCTATAACATGAGATGTGATATCTGTTAGGAAAGATTTAATAATTGTAGGTAATTTTCCTTCCATGTGGCAACCCCTAAACTTTTTGCTGTTGTTTTTCACCTTGTTCTCGACTTTGCCCGAGAAGTGCAGCCTTCTGCCGCACTCCTCTGGGATTTCGCTTCTTTCTTACGGGGAAACTGACATGCCCTTAAGACAGTCAGTACCGGGAAACGCTGTTTTCCGTAGTTTCTTTTATCATGTTGCGGCTTTCGTGCAACATGACACAAGAGGGCACTGTAAGCTAAGTTACTGCTCTCTTGGGTCTCTAGCCTTCTACAGGCCCTAGATACTCTTTCAGGATTGTAACTGATTGGTGCAAGTGATTCACGGACGGGAATGGTGGCAGCGATCGTTTCTTGTGTTTTGAGCTCCTTTTGGCGTTCTAAGCGCGTTTCTCGCACTTAACCCAAAATGGTGGCCTGGCTCCCAAAATGGCCAGACCACGAGGCTCCTTTGTCCTGTCCGCTGACCGTCTTGCTCCCTTCACCTTCCCCAGGTCGAGCCGACCTGGGGCCTTCCTTATTTGGGCATGTGCTTTCCCGCGAAACACAGATGCTTTCCCAGGCTTCTACATGTCTTGTGTGTGCCTCCAGGATGTGGGCTGGGATGTCTGGTCCCAATACACATCCTGGGTGCCAGAGAGTCTAGGGTGGTGTGAATGCCTGGGACCACCGTGGTCCGTGATAGGTCCACGAATGGTGTGAGTGTTGATGAGCGGATCTCCCATTGGGTCCCCTCCGTTTTGGCGCGAAGGGAACCGTGGATAAGAGGGGGCTGGAAACACCACTACCATGTCGATCTCCTGAGTTCTCACGAACGAAGGAATACAGGAGCCAAGTATCCTGCAACCAAGAGGCTGAACCGAGGAATCGCTGGTGACCCGCTGAAGGACTGCTCCTCTGCACTGCTGTCGCCTTGTGAAACCCTTTTCACCTTTGATCGAACCAGAAGGCCTGTACTGGTACTTCGACCCTTGGAATAGCGGGGACAGCTATTCTCGGCATCTTCACCATCTCCTGCTAGTAAGCCTTCGGAAGCGTCTCTGGGCCATCCAGCAGACTGACCAGCCTACACAGGAGTCTTGCTCTGTAACCGCCACCAGGTTGTGTAGTATATCGAGTCCTTGTCACTCTCACACGATTCGTACACTTGGCGTTCCCAGGTCTGAAGTGAGTAGTGTACATTTGGCTCAGATACACACGGCCGCTCCGTTGCCCTGCTGTGGTAACAAACTGTGCGGGTTCCTTCGTTTGGGACGTCTTTTACTCAACTCTGCTGCTGCAGACTCAACACGACGACGAGACGTCCCCTGCTCTTCTGAACCTGCCAGCGACTGAAACTGATGTGGAGAAGCCTGGGTCTGCTTGCATCGGGGTCCGGTGAGTAGCATAGCTATGAACTGGTCGCCCTCCTGCAGGAGCCCATAGCTTTTCCCCGCTGTGTCAAAACAGCACGCCTTTCCGTACTCGCGCTCTGCTTCTGCCCACAGTGGAGGCTGCGCTTGAGTCGCGGAACACTGTTGTTCTTCGTTTGTGCACTAAACTGAACTGCCTGATCTCCCTCGAAGAGAATCCCCTTTTGCCCGTTGGCACCAGCGTGTGCAGGTACTTTTGAGCACAAGGCTCCACTCTTCGTAGGGCTCGGACTTCCTTTTAGTTAGGTGCCTCTGAAGGCGGACTGGGTCTAAGCATTATTTCACACTGCCTGTTTTCCTTCCCTTTTAGGTGGACTACACATTTCGTGCATCTAACGCTTGAGACTTGTTTGTATTTGTATATATATTGTATTGGTATGGTATGTGTTGGTTTACTAGAGTTGTATTGTGATTTCTCGCTACGGTCATTGTTTTAAAGGCCTTGGAATAAATGTATATATATTTTTAATATAGCACCTGTTTGGAGTAGTTTGTAAGTGTCCTTGCTTTGTGTGCTCATTGCAGGCTTTCAGTCACCCTCACCCCTCTTGAGACCTAGTCTTGACCGCCGCGATCGCTACCTTGATTGGTCTGGCTTGTCCAGAGGTTACCCTGTTCCAAGTAATTAGGTTGGCCTTCTGAACTTCTGCGCCACCAGGACAGAGTTCAGAAATCCGTCTTAACAAATTGGTGTACAGCGGTGGGATACGACTGAAGGTATCCAGTGTTGCGCACGAACTAAGGCATTTCAAGTTATTCCTACCAGGACATGTAGTGAATTGTTGTAGTATAACTTTAAAAAGGCCATAGTCCTATCTAACAGTATGGAAACAAATACCTTGTTAACTTTAAATGCTTCCAAATCAGAAACATTGAAAAAAATGTGTGCGGAGAGAGGTGTTTCCTCTCAAGGCACGAAATTGGATATGATCAAACGAATCGTGGCGTGGCAAGAAGCGCAGCTTGACGCTATAACTTCTGAGGACAGTGCGGAAGGAGGTGGGGCTGCTCTCACTGGTAGAACCGACGGTTCTGCCGCTGCACTGATCCACCGCGACCACGAGGACAGGGAGGATGAGATGTCTAATGTTTCCTCTGCCAGTGTTGATGGGGAGGCTATGCTTGAATTCAAGAAGCAAGAGCTGCGGTTTAGGCAGAAGGAGCTTGAATTCAGCATAGCCAAACTAAAAATCGAACAGTCAGAAAAACAGAAAGACAGGGATCACCAGTTGGAACTGGCCAAGCTTCAGGTTGCAAATGGGTCCAAGGGTCCTGGACATGGGTCTGGGGCCTCCTCTCATCCACGGTTTCCGAAAGATCTGGTCATTGCGTATGAGGAAAGGAATGACATTATGGACTGGATGAATGCGTTTGAGTATGCATGCGAAGTTCAACAAGTTGACAATGCTGATAAGATTGCCTGGTTACTCAGCAGACTGCCCCATTCTGGCTGTAGTGCCATTATGGAAATGTCGAAGGCTGAGCAAGCTGATTTCGCAATGTTAAAGCAAACTCTCATTTTAAAGTTTGGGAAGACTCCGGCCCAATATTTGAAACGATTCATAGAGTATAAGAAAAAGGAAGGTGGTACTTGGGTATCTTATGTCACTGAATCCTTGAAAAACTTAACTGGCTGGGTCGAAGGTTATAAGGTTTCTACCTTCGAAGGCATGATACATCTTGTCATGCTGGAACACATTTTTGCATCTTCTTCCCCGGAGCTTAAGCAGCATTTGGCCGATTCGAAGGAGATAGATCCTAAGAAGCTGGCCATTGCAGCAGACTTATGGGTGTCACATCGAGTGTCCCATAAGGACAAAACTCATCCTGGTAAGCAGGAGGAAGGGAAAAAGTCCAAAGATAAGGAGGGTGGAGAATCTGATAAATCTTCTTCTCAAAAGGGCCACAAAAAGAAAAATAAGGGTAAGACACAAGAGAACTCACAGGGTAGTGGAGGTCAGCCTCCGAAACAGAACTCTGGTTACAATAAGCCTCCCTATGTAAACAGACCCAATGGATCTTGTTTTGCTTGTGGAGCAACTGACCACGTGAAGGGGGATCCCCGGTGTAAGGTTTGACCTTTGGGGGTCCACTCCGCTAATCTGGCCTTCTCCTCCTACGAGGAAGAAGAGATTACAGGAGCATCCTTCTCCTCAGACTCATTTCCCAGCGGGATAGAGGCTGAGGTAGTTTTAGTTTCCCTGGGTTCCTGGGATCCTAAAGTCGCAGAGGCTTATGCTAGGATTACAGATAATACCAAGCACTACTTTAAGACAGTGTGCTGATCAATGGAGTAGATACTCCAGCTCTTAGGGATAGTGGGTGCAGTCGAACTGTAGTGGATTCTACCTTGGTAGACTCAGAGGAAGTTGCCAGAGCTACTCTGATGCCCACTAAGTTGGCTGACGGCCCACTCCGTATGTTCCCAGTAATACCTGTAAATCTTACTTTAAATGGTACAGCAGTCAGGATTCCAGTGAGCATTCAGAGAAACGTCCCGGGAAAGGTCTTGTTAGGTAATGATCTCAGAGCTTTAGGGCTCGTAGGAGACACTGCCGAAAGACCCTACACACGGTCTCAAGCACGGGCAGCATTGGCCAAGACCAATACGCCGCCCCAGCCGAAGGGGAAACCCAAGGCGAAAGGAGTCAACAAGTCAAGACGAGGGAAAGAGAATATTCCCCCGAGCTCGCCTACCACTGCGGTGGAGGAAGTTGGTCAATCGCCCGGGCCTGACGAGGAGGTGGCGATGCCTGAAGTATTTGACCCCAACGACCATCCTGAACTAAAAGACTTGTTAGTTGAAGGAGGTCCTGATAGGGACGAATTCAGTAAAGGCCAACGTGAGTGCCCATCTCTGGAAGGCCTAAGGAGACAGGCCTGCTCCCAGCTTGAGGGTGAACCTCCTGGGACGCATAGGATTTATTGGGAAGGTGGACTCCTGTATAGTGAGCCCACAGAGTCTACAGAAGGAGACCATAGGAGGTTGGTGGTTCCCCTTGCTGTTAGGCCCTTCCTCCTGCAGTTGGCGCATGAAGTGCTCCTTGCTGGTCACCTTGGTATTAAGAGGAGCAAGCAAAGGTTATCCATGCACTTCTACTGGCCCAAGATGGGGGTGCAAGTAGAAAGTCACTGCAGGAGTTGTGCCTCCTGCCAGTTATCTGGTAAGGTTGGCTCGACAATCCAAGCTCCGTTGGTACCGCTCCCAGTTGTGGGGGTACCATTTGAAAGGGTAGGGATCGACATCGTTGGTCCCCTTGACCCGCAAACATCCTCGGGCAATAGGTTTATCCTGGTGCTGGTCAACCATGCAACCAGATATCCTGAGGCCATCCCATTGAAAAATGTAACTGCCAAGTCAGTTGCAAAAGCTTTACTTGGCATATTTACTAGGGTTGGCTTCCCTAAAGAAGTTGTGTCAGATTGTGGCAGCAACTTTATGTCAAAGTATATGCAGGCTAGGTGGAAAGAATGTGGGGTCACCTACAAGTTCTCTTCTGCATACCACCCCCAGACCAATGGTCTGGTGGAACGTTTCAACAGAACGTTAAAAAGCATGATTGGGGCTCTGGAGAAGCTTCAGAGAAGACAATGGGATCTTCTTTTACCATGCTTACTGTTTGCCTACCGAGAGGTACCACAGGAGGGTGTTGGCTTCAGCCCCTTCAAACTTCTGTTTGGTCATCCTGTACGGGGACCCTGTTAATAAGTAAATGACCACACTTCACTGCAATCCTTGTCTTTAGTGAGGATTTATTTAGTTAGTTCATCCAAGAGAAAGGCCCCAGGCTGCAACATTCCAAGAATTCCTCGCTCGCTTGGTCGACTATTCGTTCACCTGACAGCCGGGTTCCATTCAAAGATAAACAACTGCAAGCCGCAGCCGTGTGTGTAACGGCAAGACAGTGAGTAATTAAGGTAATGGCAATCCAAATAGTGAGTGACCTCAGGTGGGACCTCTGCTGGTGTTGTCAGCGCAGTCTCTCGTAGTTGCAAATCACAAACCACAAATCAACCTCCTCAGTATTCGTGCTCTGCTCCAGGATTCCTTCGTGGTTCACTTCACTCCCAGGCACTGACTTTTTCCTCAAAATTCGTACTCCGCTCCAGGATAACGGCCGTGTTTCTCGCCGGCTATTACACATGTAGTGTGCCGCTCCGTCCGGTTGCATCCAAACTGTAATCAATATTGCTGCTGCTGGGGGCCTTTTCTCCTTGGCCCAATCCTCGTCGCCAATGTTAATAAGTAAATGACCACACTTCACTGCAATCCTTGTCTTTAGTGAGGATTTATTTAGTTAGTTCATCCAAGAGAAAGGCCCCCAGCTGTGGGCTGTCCTCCTGGTCTCAATCCTCTCTCTGCTGCTCGAATCTGGAACCCTTGCTTAATCATAACAACAAAGATTCTTTGGTAACTAGGTTACATGGCAGCAGCTGAAATGATGTAAGTATAAACACATTGATGTAAGTCTAAACACCTCCTAACAGACCCTTAGCCATAGTCAAAGAGGGATGGGAGATGCCCACTCCCCCTGTTACTACCAACGTAGTTGATTATGTGCTAGGGCTCAGAAAACGGATGGTACTTCTGATGGGCTTGGCTAGTGATAAATTGAAGGCAGGACAAGCACTGGTGAAACATTGCTACGACCAGAAAGCTTCCCTCATCAACTTTACACCTGGTCAGCAAGTCCTGATCATGAATCCCATAAGACCTTGAGCTTTACAGGACAAATGGTCAGGCTCTTACACAGTGGTGGAGCCCCTGGGTGAGGTTAACTATTTAGTGGACCTTGGAAGGCCTGGACAGGCTCCAAAAGTGTTTCACGTGAATAGGCTGAAGGCTTTCGTTCCAAGAGTCGAAATCGCAGCACTGTTACTGGCTTCAGATGTTGAGGAAGAGGAGTCTGAACCTCTCCCCGACCTGTTCCAAAGCGGTCCTTCAGATAGCTCCTTTGAGGGAGTCCGAGGGGCCCCTCACCTGACTTCTGATCAGCATGCTGAGGTGAAAAGTTTGCTTAGGCAGTTTTCCCCCCTGTTTTCACAGTCGCCTGGTTTGACACCTTGGTGCAAACATAACATAGACACAGGAGACAGTGTACCTACCAAAAGTAGGGGATACAGGATGTCAGACAAAGTACGGTCTTATATTAAGACCGAGGTCAACAAGATGTTAGACCTTGGGGTGATTGAACCCTCTAGTAGTCCTTGGTCCAGCCCTGTGGTTTTCGTTCCAAAGGCAGGCACTTCTGAATTGAGGTTCTGGTGGATTACAGGGCTCTGAATGCTGTCACCAAGACAGATGCACACCCCTTGCCTCGAACAGATGAGCTGGTGGATACTTTGGGTGCCTCCAAGTACCTCAGCACGTTTGACCTCACTGCTGGCTATTGGCAAATAGCTTTAGCAGAACATGCCAAGGAGAAGACAGCGTTTTCTACTCCAGACGGCCTTTACCAATTCCGGGTAATGCCGTTCGGGTTGAAGAATGCACCTGCCACTTTCCAGAGGCTTGTGCATCATGTTTTGAATGGGTTGGACGAATTCTGTCTTGCATATCTGGACGATATAGCAGTTTTCAGTGCCACCTGGGAAGACCATGTGAAACACCTGGGGATTGTGCTCCAGGCTCTTCAGAAAGCACACTTGACCATAAAGGCTAGTAAATGCCAGATTGGACAAAGCTCAGTGTTTTACCTTGGACATGAAGTAGGTGGAGGGAGGATACAGCCTCTACCCAGTAAAGTACAAGCAGTACAAGACTGGCCTACCCCCACTACACAAACCCAAGTGAGAGCCTTCTTAGGACTCACGGGGTATTACCGCAATTTTGTGGCAGACTATGGCACCATAGCTGCCCCTCTGACTGCCCTCACAACTCTGAAGAAACCCAAGAAGGTAACTTGGACCGACGAGTGTGAGAAGGCCTTCATTGGCTTAAAAGACTCCTTGTGCCAGGCCCCTGTCCTCAGGGCCCCTGATTATCAAAGACCTTTTATCGTGCAGACGGACGCCTCTGACACTGGGATAGGAGCTGTACTATCGCAAGTAGATGAGAAGGGTAAGGAACACCCTATTGGTTTTATTAGTAACCAGTTTAAGGACAGAGAGCTCAGATGGTCCACGGTACAGAAAGAATGTTTCTCTGTTGTGTGGGCCCTAAGGAAGCTGAGGCCCTACCTCTATGGGACCCACTTCACTGTGCAAACTGACCATAAGCCCTTAAAGTGGCTAATAAACATGAAGGGGGAGAATCCAAAGTTGCTTAGGTGGTCCATAAGTCTACAAGGCTTCGACTTCACTATTGAGCATAGACCAGGTGTCCAACATAGCAATGCTGATGGGTTGTGCAGAATGTTTAACCGACCTGAACAAGAGACTCATCCAGGGGTGGATTAGTTCCCCCTGTCCATAGTCTGGGAGGGGTGAGTGTTAGGAAAGATTTCGTAATTGTAGGTAATTTTCCTTCCATGTGGCAACCCCTAAAATTTTTGCTGTTGTTTTTCACCTTGTTCTCGACTTTGCCAGAGAAGTGCAGCCTTCTGCCGCACTCCTCTGGGCTTTCGCTCCTTTCTTACGGGGAAACTGTCATGCCCTTAAGACAGTCAGTACCAGGAAACGCTCGTTTCCGTAGTTTCTTTTATCATGTTGCGGCTTTCGTGCAACATGACACAAGAGGGCACTGTAAGATAAGTTACTGCTCTCTTGGGTCTCTAGCCTTCTACAGGCCCTAGATACTCTTCCAGGATTGTAACTGATCGGTGCAAGTGATTCACGGACGGGAATGGTGGCAGCGATCGTTTATTGTGTTTTGAGCTCCTTTTGGCGTTCTAAGCGCGTTTCTCGCGCTTAACCCAAAATGGTGGCCTAGAGCCCAAAATGGCCAGACCACGAGGCTCCTTTGTCCTGTCCGCTGACCATCTTGCTCCCTTCACCTTCCCCAGGTCGAGCCGACCTGGGGCCTTCCTTATTTGGGCATGTACTTTCCCGTGAAACACAGATGCTTTCGCGGGCTTCTACATGTCTTGTGTGTGCCTCCAGGATGTGGGCTGGGATGTCTGGTCCCAATACACATCCTGGGTGCCAGAGAGTCTAGGGTGGTGTGAATGCCTGGGACCACCGTGGTCCGTGATAGGTCCACGAATGGTGTGAGTGTTGATGAGCGGATCTCCCATTGGGTCCCCTCCGTTTTGGCGCGAAGGGAACCGTGGATAAGAGGGGGCTGGAAACACCACTACCATGTCGATCTCCTGAGTTCTCACGAACGAAGGAATACAGGAGCCAAGTATCCTGCAACCAAGAGGCTGAACCGAGGAATCGCTGGTGACCCGCTGAAGGACTGCTCCTCTGCACTGCTGTCGCCTTGTGAAACCCTTTTCACCTTTGATCGAACCAGAAGGCCTGTACTGGTACTTCGACCCTTGGAATAGCGGGGACAGCTATTCTCGGCATCTTCACCATCTCCTGCTAGTAAGCCTTCGGAAGCGTCTCTGGGCCATCCAGCAGACTGACCAGCCTACACAGGAGTCTTGCTCTGTAACCGCCGCCAGGTTGTGTAGTATATCGAGTCCTTGTCACTCTCACATGATTCGTACACTTGGCGTTCCCAGGTCTGAAGTGAGTAGTGTACATTTGGCTCAGATACACACCGCCGCTCCGTTGCCCTGCTGTGGTAACAAACTGTGCGGGTTCCTTCTTTTGGGACGTCTTTTACTCAACTCTGCTGCTGCAGACTCAATACGACGACGAGACATTGAGATATCACATCTCATGCTATAGGAAGGGTCTCAGGATTGGAATGGGAAGGACTTGGATATCACATCACATGCTATAGGCAGGGTCTCAGGTTTGGAAAGGGAAGGAGTTGGATATCACATTTCATTTTAGAGGTAGGATCTCAGGTTTGGTATTAGAGGCATTGAGATATCACATCTCATGCTATCAGAAGGGTCTCAGGATTGGAATGGGAAGGAGTTGGATATCACATCTCATGTTATAGGAAGGATCTCAGGTTTGGTATTAGAAGCATTGAGATATCACATCTCATGCTATCGGAAGTATCTCAGGTTTGGCATTAGAGGCATTGAGATATCACATCTCATGCTATCATAAGGGTCTCAGTATTGGAATGGGAAGGAGTTGGATATCACATCTCATGCTAAAGGGAGGGTCTCAGGTTTGGAAGGGGAAGGAATTGAATATCACATCACATGTTATAGGAAGGATCTCAGGTTTGATATTAGAGGCATTGAGATATCACATCTCATGCTATCGGAAGGGTCTCAGGATTGGAATGGGAAGGAGTTGGATATCACATCTCATGCTATAGGAAGGGTCTCAGGTTTGGAACGGGAAGGAGTTGTATATCACATCTCATGTTATAGGAAGAGTCTCAGGTTTGGTATAAGCATTGAGATATCACATCTCTGCAATCGGAAGTGTCTCAGGATTGGAACGGGAAGGAGTTGGATATCCCATCTCATGTTATAGGACTGGTCTCAGGTTTGGTATTAGAAGCATTGAGATATCACATCGCATGCTGTAGGAAGGGTCTCAGGTTTGGAATGGGAAGGAATTGGATATCACATCTCATGTCATAGGAAGGATCTCAGGTTTGGTATTAGAAGCATTGAGATATCACATCTCATGCTATAGGAATGGTCTCAGGATTGGAATGGGAAGGAGTTGGATATTACATTCTTGCTATGGGAAGGGTCTCATGCTTGGAATTGGAAGGAGTTGGATATCACATCTCATGTTATAGGAAGGGTCTCAGGTTTGGTATAAGCATTGAGATATCACATCTCTGCTATCGGAAGTGTCTCAGGATTGGAATGGGAAGGAGTTGGATATCCCATCTCATGTTATAGGACGGGTCTCAGGTTTGTTATTAGAATCATTGAGATATCATATTGCATGCTATAGGAAGGGTCTAAGGATTGGAATGGGAAGGACTTGGATATCACATCTCATGCTATAGGTAGGCTCTCAGGTTTGGAAAGGGAAGGAGTTGGATATCACATTTCATGCTAGAGGTAGGATCTCTGGTTTGGTATTAGAGGCATTGAGATATCACATCTCATGCTATCAGAAGGGTCTCAGGATTGGAATGGGAAGGAGTTGGATATCACATCTCATGTTATAGGAAGAATCTCAGGTTTGGTATTAGAAGCATTGAGATATCACATCTCATGCTATCGGAAGTATCTCAGGTTTGGTATTAGAGGCATTGAGATATCACATCTCATGCTATCATAAGGGTCTCAGGATTGGAATGGGAAGGAGTTGGATATCACATCTCATGCTAAAGGGAGGGTCTCAGGTTTGGAAGGGGAAGGAATTGAATATCACATCACATGTTATAGGAAGGATCTCAGGTTTGGTATTAGAGGCATTGAGATATCACATCTCATGCTATCGGAAGGGTCTCAGGATTGGAATGGGAAGGAGTTGGATATCACATCTCATGCTAAAGGGAGGGTCTCAGGTTTGGAAGGGGAAGGAATTGAATATCACATCACATGTTATAGGAAGGATCTCAGGTTTGGTATTAGAGGCATTGAGATATCACATCTCATGCTATCGGAAGGGTCTCAGGATTGGAATGGGAAGGAGTTGGATATCACATCTCATGCTATAGGAAGGGTCTCAGGATTGGAACGGGAAGGAGTTGGATATCCCATCTCATGTCATAGGAAGGATCTCAGGTTTGCTATTAGAAGCATTGAGATATCACATCTCATGCTATAGGAATTGTCTCAGGATTGGAATGGGAAGGAGTTGGATATTACATTCTTGCTATGGGAAGGGTCTCATGTTTGGAATTGGAAGGAGTTGGATATCACATATGCTATAGGAAGGGTCTCAGGTTTGGAATGGGAAGGAGTTGGATATCACATCTCATGTTATAGGAAGGGTCTCAGGTTTGGTATAAGCATTGAGATATCACATCTCTGCTATCGGAAGTGTCTCAGGATTGGAATGGGAAGGATATGTATATGACATCTCATGACATAAGAAGGGTCTCAGGTTTGGTATAAGCATTGAGATATCACATCTCTGCTTTTGGAAGGGTCTCAGGATTGGAATGGGAAGGAGTTGGATATCCCATCTCATGTTATAGGAAGAGTCTCAGGTTTGATATTAGAAGCATTGAGATATCACATCTCATGCTATAGGAAGTGTCTCAGGATTGGAATGGGAAGGAATTGGATATCACATCTCATGCTATAGGGAGGGTCTCAAGTTTGATATTAGAAGCATTGAGATATCACATCTCATGCTATAGGAAGGGTCTCAGGATTGGAATGGAAGGAGTTGGATATCACATCTCATGTTATAGGAAGGATCTCAGGTTTGGTATTAGAAGCATTGAGACATCACATCTCATGCTATAGGAAGGGACTCAGGTTTGGTATAAGCATTGAGATATCACATCTCATGCTATGGGAAGGGTCTCAGGATTGGAATGGGAAGGAGTTGTATATGACATCTCATGCCGTAGGAAGGGTCTTAGGTTTGGTATAAGCATTGAGATATCACATCTCTGCTATCGGAAGGGTCTCAGGATTGGAATGGGAAGGAGTTGGATATCACATCTCATGCTATATGAAGGGTCTCAGGTTTGGTATAAGCATTGAGATATCACATCTCATGCTATGGGAAGGGTCTCAGGATTGGAATGGGAAGGAGTTGTATATGACATCTCATGCCGTAGGAAGGGACTCAGGTTTGGTATAAGCATTGAGATATCACATCTCTGCTATCGGAAGGGTCTCAGGATTGGAATGGGAAGGAGTTGGATATCCCATCTCATGTTATAGGACGGGTCTCAGGTTTGTTATTAGAATCATTGAGATATCATATTGCATGCTATAGGAAGGGTCTAAGGATTGGAATGGGAAGGACTTGGATATCACATCTCATGCTATAGGAAGGGTCTCAGGTTTGGTATAAGCATTGAGATATCACATCTCATGCTATAGGAAGGGTCTCAGGATTGGAATGGGAAGGATATGTATATGACATCTCATGCCATAGGAAGGGTCTCAGGTTTGGTATAAGCATTGAGATATCACATATCTGCTTTTGGAAGGGTCTCAGGATTGGAATGGGAAGGAGTTGGATATCCCATCTCATGTTATAGGAAGAGTCTCAGGTTTGGTATTAGATTCATTGAGATATCATATTGCATGCTATAGGAAGGGTCTAAGGATTGAAATGGGAAGGACTTGGATATCACATCTCATGCTATAGGAAGGGTCTCAGGTTTGGTATAAGCATTGAGATATCACAACTCATGCTATAGGAAGGGTCTCAGGATTGGAATGGGAAGGATATGTATATGACATCTCATGCCATAGGAAGGGTCTCAGGTTTGGTATAAGCATTGAGATATCACATCTCTGCTTTTGGAAGGGTCTCAGGATTGGAATGGGAAGGAGTTGGATATCCCATCTCATGTTATAGGAAGAGTCTCAGGTTTGGTATTAGAAGCATTGAGATATCACATCTCATGCTATAGGAAGTGTCTCAGGATTGGAATGGGAAGGACTTGGATATCACATCTCATGCTATAGGGAGGGTCTCAAGATTGATATTAGAAGCATTGAGATATCACATCTCACGCTATAGGAAGGGTCTCAGGATTGGAATGGAAGGAGTTGGATATCACATCTCATGTTATAGGAAGGATCTCAGGTTTGGTATTAGAAGCATTGAGACATCACATCTCATGCTATAGGAACGGTCTCAGGATTGTAATGGGAAGGAGTTGGATTTCACATCTCATGCTATATGAAGGGTCTCAGGTTTGGTATAAGCATTGAGATATCACATCTCATGCTATAGGAAGGGTCTCAGGATTGGAATGGGAAGGAGTTGGATATCACATCTCATGCTATAGGAAGGGTCTCGGGTTTGGTATAAGCAGTGAGATATCACATCTCTACTATCGGAAGGGTCTCAGAATTGGAATGGGAAGGAGTTGGATATCCCATCTCATGTTATAGGAAGAGTCTCAGGTTTGGTATTAGAAGCATTGAGATATCTCATCTCATGCTATAGGAAGGGTCTCAGGATTGGAATGGGAAGGAGTTGGATATCACATCTCATGCTATAGGAAGGGTCTTAGGTTTGGTATAAGCAGTGAGATATCACATCTCATGCTATAGGAAGTGTCTCAGGATTGGAATGGGAAGAAGTTGGATATTACATCTCATGTTATAGGAAGGATCTCAGGTTTGGTATAAGCATTGAGATATCACATCTCTGTTATCGGAAGGGTCTCAGGATTGGAATGGGAAGGAGTTGGATATCCCATCTCATGTTATAGGACGGGTCTCAGGTTTGGTATTAGAAGCATTGAGATATCAAGTCTCATGGTATAGGAAGGGTCTCAGAATTGGAATGGGAAGGAGTTGTATATCACATCTCAAGCTATAGGAAGGGTCTCAGGATTGGAATGGGAAGGAGTTTGATATCACATCTCATGCCATAGTATGGGTCTCAGGTTTGGTAGAAGCATTGGGATATCACATCTCATGCTATCGGAAGGGTATCAGGATTGGATTTGGAAGGAGTTGGATATCACATCTCATGTTATAGGAAGGGTCTCAGGTTTGGTATAAGCATTGAGATATCACATCTCTGCTATCGGAAGTGTCTCAGGATTGGAATGGGAAGGAGTTGGATATCCCATCTCATGTTATAGGACGGGTCTCAGGTTTGTTATTAGAATCATTGAGATATCATATTGCATGCTGTAGGAAGGGTCTAAGGATTGGAATGGGAAGGACTTGGATATCACATCTCAAGCTATAGGTAGGCTCTCAGGTTTGGAAAGGGAAGGTGTTGGATATCACATTTCATGTTAGAGGAAGGATCTCAGGTTTGGTATTAGAGGCATTGAGATATCACATCTCATGCTATAGGAAGGGTCTCAGGATTGGAATGGGAAGGAGTTGGATATCACATCTCATGCTATAGGAAGGGTCTCAGGTTTGGTATAAGCATTGAGATATCACATCTCATGCTATAGGAAGGGTCTCAGGATTGGAATGGGAAGGATATGTATATGACATCTCATGCCATAGGAAGGGTCTCAGGTTTGGTATAAGCATTGAGATATCACATCTCTGCTTTTGGAAGGGTCTCAGGATTGGAATGGGAAGGAGTTGGATATCCCATCTCATGTTATAGGAAGAGTCTCAGGTTTGGTATTAGAAGCATTGAGATATCACATTTCATGCTATAGGAAGTGTCTCAGGATTGGAATGTGAAGGACTTGGATATCGCATCTCATGCTATAGGGAGGGTCTCAAGTTTGATATTAGAAGCATTGAGATATCACATCTCATGCTATAGGAAGGGACTCAGGATTGGAATGGGAAGGAGTTGGATATCACATCTCATGCTATAGGAAGGGTATCAGGTTTGGTATAAGCAGTGAGATATCACATCTCATGCTATAGGAAGTGTCTCAGGATTGGAATGGGAAGGAGTTGGATATCACACCTCATGTTATAGGAAGGATCTCAGGTTTGGTATAAGCAGTGAGATATCACATCTCTGCTATCGGAAGGGTCTCAGGATTGGAATGGGAAGGAGTTGGATATTCCCATCTCATTTTATAGGAAGGGTATATCAAGTCTTAGCATGAGATGTGATATCCAGCTCCTTCCATTCCAATCCTGAGACCC
The DNA here is from genome assembly GCF_040938575.1 of Ambystoma mexicanum. Taxonomy (NCBI): domain Eukaryota; kingdom Metazoa; phylum Chordata; class Amphibia; order Caudata; family Ambystomatidae; genus Ambystoma; species Ambystoma mexicanum. The sequence goes on along the minus strand of NW_027182479.1, from coordinate 1,427,158 downwards.
TCCCTATAGCATGAGATGTGATATCTAAGTCCTTCCCATTCCAATCCTGAGACCCTTCTGATAGCAGAGATGTGATATCTCAATGCTTATACCAAACCTGAGACCCTTCCTATAGCACGAGATGTGATATCCAACTCCTTCCCATTCCAATCCTGAGACCCTTCCTATAGCATGAGATGTGATATGATATCTCAATGCTTCTACCAAAACTGAGACCCTTCCTTTAGCATGAGATGTGATATCCAACTCCTTCCCATTCCAATCCTGAGACCCTTCCTATAGCATGAGATGTGATATCTCAATGCTTCTAATACCAAACCTGAGATCCTTCCTATAACATGAGATGTGATATCCAACTCCTTCCCATTCCAATCCTGAGACCCTTCCTATAGCATGAGATGTGATATCTCAATGCTTCTAATACCAAACCTGAGATCCTTCCGATAGCATGAGATGTGATATCTCAATGCTTCTAATACCAAACCTGAGACCCTCGTCTCTAACATGAGATGTGATATCCAGCTCCTTCCATTCCAATCCTGAGACCCTCCCTATAGCATGAGATGTGATATCTAAGTCCTTCCCATTCCAATCCTGCGACCCTTCCGATAGCAGAGATGTGATATCTCAATGCTTATACCAAACCTGAGACCCTTCCTATAGCACGAGATGTGATATCCAACTCCTTCCCATTCCAATCCTGAGACCCTTCCTATAGCATGAGATGTGATATGATATCTCAATGCTTCTACCAAAACTGAGACCCTTCCTTTAGCATGAGATGTGATATCCAACTCCTTCCCATTCCAATCCTGAGACCCTTCCTATAGCATGAGATGTGATATCTCAATGCTTCTAATACCAAACCTGAGATCCTTCCTATAACATGAGATGTGATATCCAACTCCTTCCCATTCCAATCCTGAGACCCTTCCTATAGCATGAGATGTGATATCTCAATGCTTCTAATACCAAACCTGAGATCCTTCCGATAGCATGAGATGTGATATCTCAATGCTTCTAATACCAAACCTGAGACCCTCCCTTTAGCATGAGATGTGATATCCAATTCCTTCCCATTCCAATCCTGATACCCTTCTGATAGCATGAGATGTGATATCTCAATGCCTCTAATACCAAACCTGAGATCCTACCTCTAACATGAAATGTGATATCCAACTCCTTCCCTTTCCAAACCTGAGAGCCTTCCTACAGCATGAGATGTGATATCCAAGTCCTTCCCATTCCAATCCTGAGACCCTTCCTATAACATGAGATGTGATATCCAACTCCTTCCCATTCAAACCTGAGACCCTTCCTATAGCATGAGATGGGATATCCAACTCCTTCCAAATCTAATCCTGATATCCTTCCGATAGCATGAGATGTGATATCCCAATGCTTCTACAAAACCTGAGACCCATACCATGGCATGAGATGTGATATCAAACTCCCGTCCTATACCATGAGACTTGATATCTCAATGCTTCTAATACCAAACCTGAGACCAGTCCAATAACATGAGATGTGATATCCAAATCCTTCCCCTTCCAAACCTTAGACCCTTCCTTTATCATGAGATGTGATATCCAACTCCTTCCCACTCCACTCCTGAGACCCTTCCTATAGCATGAGATGTGATATCTCAATGCTTCTAATACCAAACCTGAGACCCTTCCTATAACATGAGAAGTGATATCAAAGTCCTTCCCATTCCAATCCTGAGACCCTTCCTATAGCATGAGATGTCATATCTCAATGCTTCTAATACCAAACCTGAGACCCTTCCTATAACATGAATTGTGATATCCAAGTCCTTCCCATTCCAATCTTGAGACCTTTCCAATAGCAGAGATGTGATATCTCAATGCTTATACCAAACCTGAGATCCTTCCTATGACATGAGATGTGATATCTAAATCCTTCTCATTCCAAACCTGAGACCCTTCCTATAGCATGTGATGTGATATCTCAATGCTTCTAATATCAAAACTGAGACCCGTCCTATAACATGAGATGGGATATCCAACTCCTTCCCGTTCCAAACCTGATACCCTTCCTATAGCATGAGATGTGATATCCAATTCCTTCCCATCCCAATCCTGAGACACCTCCGATAGCAGAGATGTGAAATCTCAATGCTTATACCAAACCTGAGACTCTTACTATAACATGAGATGTGATATCTAACTCCTTCCCGTTCCAAACCTGAGACCCTTCCTATACCATGAGATGCGATATCCAACTCCTTCCCATTCCAATCCTGAGACCCTTCCCATAGCATGAGATGTGATATCTCAATGCTTCTAATACCAAACCTGTGATCCTTCCTATAACAAGAGATGTGATATCCAAATCCTTCCCCTTCCAAATCTGAGACCCTCCCTTTAGCATGAGATGTGATATCTCAATGCCTCTAATACCAAACCTGAGATCCTTCCGATAGCATGAGATGTGATATCTCAATGCTTCTAATACCAAACCTGAGATCCTTCCTATAACATGAGATGTGATATCCAAATACTTCCCCTTCCATTCCTGAGACCCTCCCTTTAGCATGAGATGTGATATCCAACTCCTTCCCATTCCAATCCTGAGACCCTTCTGATAGCATGAGATGTGATATCTCAATGCCTCTAATACCAAACCTGAGATCCTACATCTAACATGAAATGTGATATCCAACTCCTTCCCTTTCCAAACGTGAGACCCTCCCTATAGAATGAGATGTGATATCCAAGTCCTTCCCATTCCAATCCTGAGACCCTTCCTATAGCATGAGATGTGATATCTCAATGCTTCTAATACCAAACCTGAGACCCTTCCTATAACGTAAGATGGGATATCCAACTCCTTCCCATTCCAATCCTGAGACCCTTCCGATAGCAGAGATGTGATATCTCAATGCTTATACCAAACCTGAGACCCTTCCTGTGGCATGAGATGTCATATACAACTCCTTCCCATTCCAATCCTGAGACCCTTCCTATAGCATGAGATGTGATATCTCAATACTTACACCAAATCTGAGACCCTTCCTATAGCATGAGATGTGATATCCAACTCCTTCCCATTCCAATACTGAGGCCCTTCCTATAACATGAGATGTTATGTCTCAATGCTTCTAATACCAAACCTGAGATCATTCCTATGGCATGAGATGTCATATAAAACTCCTTCCCATTCCAATCCTGAGACCCTTCCCATAGCATGAGATGTGATATCGAACTCCTTCCCATTCCAATCCTGCGACCCTTCCTATAGCATGAGATTTGATATCTCAATGCTTCTAATACCAAACCTGAGATCCTTCCGATAGCATGAGATGTGATATCTGAATGCTTCTAATACCAAACCTGAGATCATTCCTACAACACGAGATGTAATATCCAAATCCTTCCCCTTCCAAACCTGAGACCCTCCCTTTAGCATGAGATGTGATATCCAACTACTTCCCATTCCAATCCTGAGACCGTTCCTATAGCATGAGATGTGATGTCTCAATGCTTCTAATACCAAACCTGAGATCCTTCCTATAACATGAGATGTGATATCCAAATCCTTCCCATTCCAATCCTGAGACACTTCCTATAGCATGAGAAGTGATATCTCCATGCTTATACCAAACCTGAGACCCTTCCTATAGCATGAGATGTGATATCCAAATCCTTCCCATTCCAATCCTGAGACCCTTCCTATAGCATGAGATGTGATATCTCAATGCTTATACCAAACCTGAGAGCCTACCTATAGCATGAGATGTGATATCCAACTCCTTCCCGTTCCAAACCTGAGACCCTTCCTATAGCATATGTGATATCCAACTCCTTCCCATTCCAAACATGAGACCCTTCCTATAGCAAGAGTGTAATATCCAACTCCTACCCATTCCAATCCTGAGACCATTCCTATAGCATGAGATGTGATATCTCAATGCTTCTAATACCAAACCTGAGATACTTCCTATGACATGAGATGTGATATCCAATTCCTTCCCATTCCAAACCTGAGATCCTTCCTACAGCATGCGATGTGATATCTCAATGCTTCTAATACCAAACCTGAGACCCGTCCTATAACATGAGATGGGATATCCAACTCCTTCCCGTTCCAAACCTGATACCCTTCCTATAGCATGAGATGTGATATCCAACTCCTTCCCATCCCAATCCTGAGACACCTTCGATAGCATAGATGTGATATCTCAATGCTTATACCAAACCTGAGACTCTTCCTATAACATGAGATATGATATCCAACTCCTTCCCGTTCCAAACCTGAGACCCTTCCTATAGCATGAGATGTGATATCCAACTCCTTCCCATTCCAATCCTGAGACCCTTCTGATAGCATGAGATGTGATATCTCAATGCTTCTAATACCAAACCTGTGATCCTTCCTATAGCATGAGATGTGATATCCAACTCCTTCCAATTCCAATCCTGAGACCCTTCCTACAGCAATAGATGTGATATCTCAATGCTTCTAATACCAAACCTGAGACCCTTCCTATAACATGAGATGGGAATATCCAACTCCTGCCCATTCCTATCCTGAGACCCTTCCGATAGCAGAGATGTGATATCTCAATGCTTATACCAAACCTGAGATCCTTCCTATAACATGAGATGTGATATCCAACTCCTTCCCATTCCAATCCTGAGACCCTTCCTATAGCATGAGATGTGATATCTCAATGCTTATACCAAACCTGAGATCCTTCCTATAGCATGAGATGTGATATCCAACTCCTTCCCATTCCAATCCTGAGACCCTTCCTATAGCATGAGATGTGATATCTCAATGCTTCTAATATCAAACTTGAGACCCTCCCTATAGCATGAGATGTGATATCCAAGTCCTTCCCATTCCAATCCTGAGACACTTCCTATAGCATGATATGTGATATCCAATGCTTCTAATACCAAACCTGAGACTCTTCCTATAACATGAGATGGGATATCTAACTCCTTCCCATTCCAATCCTGAGACCCTTCCGATAGCAGAGATGTGATATCTCAATGCTTATACGAAACCTGAGACCCTTCCTACGGCATGAGATGTCATATACAACTCCTTCCCATTCCAATCCTGAGACCCTTCCTATAGCATGAGATGTGATATCTCAATGCTTATACCAAACCTGAGACCCTTCCTATAGCATGAGATGTGATATCCAACTCCTTCCCATTCCAATCCTGAGACCCTTCCTATAGCATGAGATGTGATGTCTCAATGCTTCTAATACCAAACCTGAGATCCTTCCTATAACATGAGATGTGATATCCAACTCCTTCCATTCCAATCCTGAGACCCTTCCTATAGCATGAGATGTTATATCTCAATACTTATACCAATCCTGAGCCTTCCTATAGCATGAGATGTGATACCCAACTCCTTCCCATTCCAATCCTGAGACGCTTCCTATAACATGAGATGTGATATCTCAATGCCTCTAATACCAAACCTGAGATCCTTCCTCTAACATGAAATGTGATATCCAACTCCTTCCCTTTCCAAATCTGAGAGCCTATCTATAGCATGAGATGTGATATCCAAGTCCTTCCCATTCCAATCCTTAGACCCTTCCTGCAGCGTGCAATATGATATCTCAATGATTCTAATAACAAACCTGAGACCCGTCCTATAACATGAGATGGGATATCCAACTCCTTCCCATTCCAATCCTGAGACACTTCTGATAACAGAGATGTGATATCTCAATGCTTATACCAAACCCTGAGACCCTTCCTATAACATGAGATCGGATATCCAACTCCTTCCCGTTCCAAACCTGAGACCCTTCCTATAGCATATGTGATATCCAACTCCTTCCCATTCCAAACATGAGACCCTTCCTATAGCAAGAATGTAATATCCAACTCCTTCCCATTCCAACCCTGAGACCATTCCTATAGCATGAGATGTGATATCTCAATGCTTCTAATACCAAACCTGAGATCCTTCGTTTGACATGAGATGTGATATCCAATTCCTCCCCATTCCAAACCTGAGAACCTTCCTACAGCATGCAATGTGATATCTCAATGCTTCTAATACCAAACCTGAGACCAGTCCTATAACATGAGATTGGATATCCAACTCCTTCCCCTTCCAAACCTGAGACCCTTCCTATAGCATGAGATGTGATATCCAACTTCTTCCCATTCCAATCCTGAGACCCTTCCTATAACATGAGATGTGATGTCTCAATGCTTCTAATACCAAACCTGAGATCTTTCCTATAACATGAGATGTGATATCCAACTCCTTCCCATTCCAATCCTGAGACCCTTCCTATAGCATGAGATGTGATATCTCAATGCTTATACCAAACCTGAGACCCTTCCTATAGCTTGAGATGTGATATCCAACTCCTTCCCATTCCAATCCTGAGACCCTTCCTATAGCATGAGATGTGATATCTCAAGGCCTCTAATACCAAACCTGAGATCCTTCCTCTAACATGAATGTGATATCCAACTCCTTCCCCTTCCAAACCTGAGAGCCTTCCTATAGCCTGAGATATGATATCCAAGTCCTTCCCATTCCAATCCTGAGACCCTTCCTATAACATGAAATGTGATATCCAACTCCATCCCATTCCAACCTGAGACCTTTCCTATAGCATGAGATGGGATATCCAACTCCTTCCAAATCCAATACTGATACCATTCCGAGAGCATGAGATGTGATATCCCAATGCTTCTACCAAATCTGAGACCCATACTATGGCATAAGATGTGATATCAAACTCCTTCCCATTCCAATCCTGAGACCCTTCCTATAGCTTGAGATATGATATCCAACTTCTTCCCATTCCAATTCTGAGACCCTTTCTAAACCATGAGACTTGATATCTCAATGCTTCTAATACCAAACCTGAGACCCGTCCTATAACATGAGATGTGATATCCAAATCCTTCCCCTTCCAAACCTTAGACCCTTCCTTTATCATGAGATGTGATATCCAACTCCTTCCCATTCCAATCCTGAGACCCTTCCGATATCATGACATTTGTTATCTCAATGTTTCTAATATCAAACTTGAGACCCTCCCTATAGCATGAGATGTGACATCCAAGTCCTCCCCATTCCAATCCTGAGACCCTTCCTATAGCATGAGATGTGATATCTCAATGCTTCTAATACCAAACCTGAGACCCTTCCTATAACATGAGATGGGATATCCAACTCAGATGGGATATCCAACTCCTTCCCATTCCAATCCTGAGACCCTTCCGATAGCAGAGATGTGATATCTCAATGCTTATATCAAACCTGAGACCCTTCCTATGGCCTGAGATGTCATATACAACTCCTTTCCATTCCAATCCTGAGACCCTTCCTATAGCATGAGATGTGATATCCAACTCCTTCCCATTCCAATCCTGAGACCCTTCCTATAGCATGAGATGTGATGTCTCAATGCTTCCAATACCAAACCTGAGATCCTTCCTATAACATGAGATGTGATATCCAACTCCTTCCCATTCCAATCCTGAGACCCTTATGATAGCATGAGATGTGATATCTCAATGCCTCTTATACCAAACCTGAGATCCTTCCGATAGCATGAGATGTGATATCTCAATGCTTCTAATACCAAACCTGAGATCCTTCCTATAATATGAGATGTGATTTCCAAATCCTTCCCCTTCCAAACCTGAGACCCTCCCTTTAGCATGAGATGTGATATCCAACTCCTTCCCATTCCAATCCTGAGACCCTTCTGATAGCATGAGATGTGATATCTCAATGCCTCTAATACCAAACCTGAGATCCTACCTCTAACATGAAATGTGATATCCATCTCCTTCCCTTTCCAAACCTGAGACCCTGCCTATAGCATGATATGTGATATCCAAGTCCTTCCCATTCCAATCCTGAGACCCTTCCTATAGCATGTGATGTGATATCTCAATGCTTATACAAAACCTGAGACCCTTCCTATGGCATGAGATGGCATATACAACTCCTTCCCATTCCAATCCTGAGACCCTTCCTATAGCATGAGATGTGATATCTCAATGCTTATACCAAACCTGAGACCCTTCCTATAGCATGTGATGTGATATCCAACTTCTTCCCATTCCAATCCTGAGACCCTTCCTATAGCATGAGATGTGATATCTCAATGCTTATACCAAACCTGAGACCCTTCCTATAGCTTGAGATGTGATATCCAACTCCTTCCCATTCCAATCCTGAGACCCTTCCTATAGCATGAGATGTGATATCTCAAGGCCTCTAATACCAAACCTGAGATCCTTCCTCTAACATGAAATGTGATATCCAACTCCTTCCCCTTCCAAACCTGAGAGCCTTCCTATAGCATGAGATATGATATCCAAGTCCTTCCCATTCCAATCCTGAGACCCTTCCTATAACATGAAATGTGATATCCAACTCCTTCCCATTCCAACCTGAGACCCTTCCTATAGCATGAGATGGGATATCCAACTCCTTCCAAATCCAATACTGATACCCTTCCGATAGCATGAGATGTGATATCCCAATGCTTCTACCAAACCTGAGTCCCATACTATGGCATGAGATGTGATATCAAACTCCTTCCCATTCCAATCCTGAGACCCTTCTTATACCATGAGACTTGATATGTCAATGCTTCTAATACCAAACCTGAGACCCGTCCTATAACATGAGATGTGATATCCAAATCCTTCCCCTTCCAAACCTTAGACCCTTCCTTTATCATGAGATGTGATATCCAACTCCTTCCCATTCCAATCCTGAGACCCTTCCGATATCATGAGATGTGATATCTCAATGCTTATACCAAATCTGAGACCCTTCCTATGGCCTGAGATGTCATATACAACTCCTTCCCATTCCAATCCTGAGACCCTTCCTTTGCATGAGATGTGATATCTCAATGCTTATACCAAATCTGAGACCCTTCCTATAGCATGAGATGTGATATCCAACTCCTTCCCATTCCAATCCTGAGACCCTTCCTATAGCATGAGAAGTGATATCTCCATGCTTATACCAAACCTGAGACCCTTCCTATAGCATAAGATGTGATATCCAAATCCTTCCCATTCCAATCCTGAGACCCTTCCTATAGCATGAGATGTGATATCTCAATGCTTATACCAAACCTGAGACCCTTCCTATAGCATGAGATGTGATATCCAACTCCTTCCCATTCCAATCCCGAGACCCTTCCTATAGCATGAGATGTGATGTCTCAATGCTTCTAATACCAAACCTGAGATCCTTCCTATAACATGAGATGTGATATCCAACTCCTTCCCATTCCAATCCTGAGACCCTTATGATAGCATGAGATGTGATATCTCAATGCCTCTTATACCAAACCTGAGATCCTTCCGATAGCATGAGATGTGATATCTCAATGCTTCTAATACCAAACCTGAGATCCTTCCTATAATATGAGATGTGATTTCCAAATCCTTCCCCTTCCAAACCTGAGACCCTCCCTTTAGCATGAAATGTGATATCCAACTCCTTCCCATTCCAATCCTGAGACCCTTCTGATAGCATGAGATGTGATATCTCAATGCCTCTAATACCAAACCTGAGATCCTACCTCTAACATGAAATGTGATATCCATCTCCTTCCCTTTCCAAACCTGAGACCCTGCCTATAGCATGAGATGTGATATCCAAGTCCTTCCCATTCCAATCCTGAGACCCTTCCTATAGCATGTGATGTGATATCTCAATGCTTATACCAAACCTGAGACCCTTCCTATAGCATGAGATGTGATATCCAACTTCTTCCCATTCCAATCCTGAGACCCTTCCTATAGCATGAGATGTGATATCTCAATGCTTATACCAAACCTGAGACCCTTCCTATAGCATAAGATGTGATATCCAAATCCTTCCCATTCCAATCCTGAGACCCTTCCTATAGCATGAGATGTGATATCTCAATGCTTATACCAAACCTGAGACCCTTCCTATAGCATGAGATGTGATATCCAACTCCTTCCCATTCCAATCCTGAGACCCTTCCTATAGCATGAGATGTGATGTCTCAATGCTTCTAATACCAAACCTGAGATCCTTCCTATAACATGAGATGTGATATCCAACTCCTTCCCATTCCAATCCTGAGACCCTTCCTATAGCATGAGATGTGATATCCAACTTCTTCCCATTCCAATCCTGAGACCCTTCCTATAGCATGAGATGTGATATCTCAATGCTTATACCAAACCTGAGATCCTTCCTCTAACATGAAATGTGATATCCAACTCCTTCCCCTTCCAAACCTGAGAGCCTTCCTATAGCATGAGATATGATATCCAAGTCCTTCCCAATCCAATCCTGAGACCCTTCCTATAACATGAAATGTGATATCCAACTCCTTCCCATTCTAACATGAGACCCTTCCTATAGCATGAGACGGGATATCCAACTCCTTCCAAATCCAATACTGATACCCTTCCGATAGCATGACATGTGATATCCCAATGCTTCTACCAAACCTGAGACCCATACTATGGCATGAGATGTGATATCAAACTCCTTCCCATTCCAATCCTGAGACGCTTCCTATAGCTTGAGATGTGATATCCAACTCCTTCCCATTCCAATTCTGAGACCCTTCTTATACCATGAGACTTGATATCTCAATGCTTCTAATACCAAACCTGAGACCCGTCCTATAACATGAGATGTGATATCCAAATCCTTCCCCTGCCAAACCTTAGACCCTTCCTTTATCATGAGATGTGATATCCAACTCCTTCCCATTCCAAACCTGAGACCCTTCCGATATCATGAGATTTGTTATCTCAATGCTTCTAATATCAAACTTGAGACCCTCCCTATAGCATGAGATGTGACATCCAAGTCCTTCCCATTCCAATCCTGAGACCCTTCCTATAGCATGAGATGTGATATCTCAATGCTTCTAATACCAAACCTGAGACCCTTCCTATAACATGAGATGGGATATCCAACTCCTTCCCATTCCAATCCTGAGACCCTTCCGATAGCAAAGATGTGATATCTCAGTGCTTATACCAAACCTGAGACCCTTCCTAAGGCCTGAGATGTCATATACAACTCCTTCCCATTCCAATCCTGAGACCCTTCCTATAGCATGAGATGTGATATCTCAATGCTTATACCAAATCTGAGACCCTTCCTATAGCATGAGATGTGATATCCAACACCTTCCCATTCCAATCCTGAGACCCTTCCTATAGCATGAGAAGTGATATCTCCATGCTTATACCAAACCTGAGACCCTTCCTATAGCATGAGATGTGATATCCAAATCCTTCCCATTCCAATCCTGAGACCCTTCCTATAGCATGAGATGTGATATCTCAATGCTTATACCAAACCTGAGAGCCTACCTATAGCATGGGATGTGATATCCAAGTCAATCCCATTCCAATCCTTAGACCCTTCCTACAGCATGCGATGTGATATCTCAATGATTCTAATACCAAACCAGAGACCTGTCCTTTAACATGAGATGGGATATCCAACTCCTTCCCATTCCAATCCTGAGCCACTCCTGATAGCAGAGATGTGATATCTCAATGCTTATACCAAACCTGAGACCCTTCCTATAACATGAGATGTGATATCCAACTCCTTCCCGTTCCAAACCTGAGACACTTCCTATAGCATATGTGATATCCAACTCCTTCCCATTCCAAACATGAGACCCTTCCTATAGCAAGAATGTAATATCCAACTCCTACCCATTCCAATCCTGAGACCATTCCTATAGCATGAGATGTGATATATCAATGCTTCTAATACCAAACCTGAGATCCTTCCTATGACATGAGATGTGATATCCAAATCCTTCCCATTCCAATCCTGAGACCCTTCCTATAGCAAGAGATGTGATATCCAAATCCTTCCCATTCCAATCCTGAGACCCTTCCTATAACATGAGATGTGATATTCAACTCCTTCCCATTCCAACCTGAGACACTTCCTATAGCATGAGAAGGGATATCCAACTCCTTCCCAATCCAATCCTGAGAACCTTCCGATAGCAGAGATGTGATATCTCAATGCTTATACCAAACCTGAGAACCTTCCTATGGCATGAGATGTGATATCCAACTCCTTGCCATTCAAATCCTGAGACCTTTCCTATAGCATGAGATGTGATATCTCAATGCTTCTACCAAACCTGAGACCCTTCCTTTAGCATGAGATGTGATATCCAAATCCTTCACATTCCAATCCTGAGACCCTTCCTATAGCATGAGATGTGATATCTCAATGCTTCTAATACCAAACCTGAGATCCTTCCTATAACATGAGATGTGATATCCAATTCCTTCCCATTCCAAACCTGAGACCCTTCCTATTGGATGAGATGTGATATCCAACTCCTTCCCATTCCAACCCTGAGACCCTTCCTATACCATGAGATGTGATATCTCAATGCTTCTAATACCAAACCTGGGAACCGTCCTATAACATGAGATGTGATATCTCAATGTTTCTAATAAAAAACCTGAGACCCTTCCTATAACATGAGATGTGATATCCAATTCCTTCCCATTCCAAACCTGAGACCCTTCCTATTGGATGAGATGTGATATCCAAATCCTTCCCCTTCCAAACCTGAGACCCTTCCTTTAGCATGAGATGTGATATCCAAATACTTCCCATTCCAATCCTAAAACACTTCCTATAGCATGAGATGTGATATCTCAATGTTTCTAATAAAAAACCTGAGACCCTTCCTATAGCAAGAGATGTGATATCCAAATCCTTCCCATTCCAATCCTGAGACCCTTCCTGTATATAACATGAGATGTGATATCCAACTCCTTCCCATTCCAACCTGAGACCCTTCCTATAGCATGAGATGTGATGTCCAACTCCTTACCATTCAAATCCTGAGACCCTCCCTATAACAAGAGATGTCATATCCAACTCCTTCCCATTCCAAACCTGAGACCCTTCCTATAACATGAGATGTGATATCCAACTCCTTCCCATTCCAAACCTGAGACCCTTCCGATAGCATGAGATGTGATATCTCAATGCTTCAAAAACCAAACATGAGAACCATCCTATAACATGAGATGTGAAATCCAAATCCTTCCCTTCCCAAACCTGAGACTCTTCCTATAGCATGAGATGTGATATCTCAATGCTTCTACCAAACCTGAAACCCTTCCTATAGCATGAGATGTGATATCCAACTCCTTCCCATTCCAATCCTGAGACACATCCTATAGCATGAGATGTGATATCACAATGCTTCTAATACCAAACCTGAGACCCGTCCTATAACATGAGATGTGATATCCAAATCCTTCCCCTTCCAAACCTGAGACCCTTCCTTTAGCATGAGATGTGATATCCAGCTCCTCCCATTCCAATCCTGAGACCCTTCCGATAGCAGAGATGTGATATTTCAATGCTTATACCAAACCTGAGACCCTTCCCATAGCATGAGATGTGATATCCAACTCCTTCCCATTCCAATCCTGAGACCCTTCCTATAGCATGAGATGTGATATCTCAATGCTTCTAATACCAAACCTGAGATCCTTCCTATAACATGAGATGTGATATCCAACTCCTTCCCATTCCAATCCCGAGACCCTTCCTATAGCATGAGATGTGATATATCAATGCTTCTAATACCAAACCTAAGGTCCTTCCTATAACATGAGATGTGATATCCAAATCCTTCCCATTCCAAACCTGAGACCCTCCCTTTAGCATGAGATGTGATATCCAACTCCTTCCCATTCCAATCCTGATACCCTTCTGATAGCATGAGATGTGATATCTCAATGCCTCTAATACCAAACCTGAGATCCTACCTCTAACATGAAATGTGATATCCAACTCCTTCCTTTTCCAAACCTGAGACCCTTCCTACAGCATGAGATGTGATATCCAAGTCCTTCCCATTCCAATCCTGAGACCCTTCCTATAACATGAGATGTGATATCCAACTCCTTCTATTCCAACCTGAGACCCTTCCTATAGCATGAGATGGGATATCCAACTCCTTCCAAATCCAATCCTGATACCCTTCCGATAGCATGAGATGTGATATCCCAATGCTTCTACAAAACCTGAGACCCATACCATGGCATGAGATGTGATATCAAACTCCCGTCCTATACCATGAGACTTGATATCTCAATGCTTCTAATACCAAACCTGAGACCGGTCCAATAACATGAGATGTGATATCCAAATCCTTCCCATTCCAATCCTGAGACCCTTCCGATAGCAGAGATGTGATATCTCAATGCTTATACCAAACCTAAGACCCTTCCGATAGCATGAGATGTGATATCTCAATGCTTCTAATACCAAACCTGAGATCCTTCCAATAACATGAGATATGATGTCCAAATCCCTCCCCTTCCAAACCTTAGACCATCCCTTTAGCATGAGATTTGATATCCAACTCCTTCCCATTCCAATCCTGAGACCCTTCTGATGGCATGAGATGTGATATCTCAATGCCTCTAAAACCAAACCTGAGATCCTACCTCTAACATGAAATGTGATATCCAACTCCTTCCCCTTCCAACCCTGAGAGCCTTCCTATAGAATGAGATGTGATATCCAAGTCCTTCCCATTCCAATCCTGAGACCCTTCCTATAACATGAGATGTGATATCCAACTCCTTCCCATTCCAATCATGAGACCCTCCCTATAGCTTGAGATGTGATATCCAACTCCTTCTCATTCCAATTCCGAGACCCGTCCTATACCATGAGACTTGATATCTCAATGCTTCAAATACCAAACCTGAGACCGGTCCTATAACATGAGATGTGATACCCAAATCCGTCCCCTTCCAATCCTGAGACCATTCCTATAGCATGAGATGTGATATATCAATGCTTCTAATACCAAACCTGAGATCCTTCCTATGACATGAGATGTGATATCCAAATCCTTCCCATTCCAATCCTGAGACCCTTCCTATATCAAGAGATGTGATATCCAAATCCTTCCCATTCCAATCCTGAGACCCTTCCTATAACATGAGATGTGATATTCAACTCCTTCCCATTCCAACCTGAGACACTTCCTATAGCATGAGAAGGGATATCCAACTCCTTCCCAATCCAATCCTGAGAACCTTCCGATAGCAGAGATGTGATATCTCAATGCTTATACCAAACCTGAGACCCTACCTATGGCATGAGATGTGATATCCAACTCCTTGCCATTCAAATCCTGAGACCCTTCCTATAGCATGATATGTGATATCTCAATGCTTCTACCAAACCTGAGACCCTTCCTTTAGCATGAGATGTGATATCCAAATCCTTCACATTCCAATCCTGAGACCCTTCCTATAGCATGAGATGTGATATCCCAATGCTTCTAATACCAAACCTGAGATCCTTCCTATAACATGAGATGTGATATCCAATTCCTTCCCATTCCAAACCTGAGACCCTTCCTATTGGATGAGATGTGATATCCAACTCCTTCCCATTCCAACCCTGAGACCCTTCCTATACCATGAGATGTGATATCTCAATGCTTCTAATACCAAACCTGGGAACCTTCCTATAACATGAGATGTGATATCTCAATGTTTCTAATAAAAAACCTGAGACCCTTCCTATAACATGAGATGTGATATCCAATTCCTTCCCATTCCAAACCTGAGACCCTTCCTATTGGATGAGATGTGATATCCAAATCCTTCCCCTTCCAAACCTGAGACCCTTCCTTTAGCATGAGATGTGATATCCAAATACTTCCCATTCCAATCCTAAAACACTTCCTATAGCATGAGATGTGATATCTCAATGTTTCTAATAAAAAACCTGAGACCCTTCCTATAGCAAGAGATGTGATATCCAAATCCTTCCCATTCCAATCCTGAGACCCTTCCTGTATATAACATGAGATGTGATATCCAACTCCTTCCCATTCCAACCTGAGACCCTTCCTATAGCATGAGATGTGATATCCAACTCCTTACCATTCAAATCCTGAGACCCTCCCTATAACAAGAGATGTCATATCCAACTCCTTCCCATTCCAAACCTGAGACCCTTCCTATAACATGAGATGTGATATCCAACTCCTTCCCATTCCAAACCTGAGACCCTTCCGATAGAATGAGATGTGATATCTCAATGCTTCAAAAACCAAACATGAGAACCATCCTATAACATGAGATGTGAAATCCAAATCCTTCCCTTCCCAAACCTGAGACTCTTCCTATAGCATGAGATGTGATATCTCAATGCTTCTACGAAACCTGAAACCCTTCCTATAACATGAGATCGGATATCCAACTCCTTCCCGTTCCAAACCTGAGACCCTTCCTATAGCATATGTGATATCCAACTCCTTCCCATTCCAAACATGAGACCCTTCCTATAGCAAGAATGTAATATCCAACTCCTTCCCATTCCAACCCTGAGACCATTCCTATAGCATGAGATGTGATATCTCAATGCTTCTAATACCAAACCTGAGATCCTTCGTTTGACATGAGATGTGATATCCAATTCCTCCCCATTCCAAACCTGAGAACCTTCCTACAGCATGCAATGTGATATCTCAATGCTTCTAATACCAAACCTGAGACCAGTCCTATAACATGAGATTGGATATCCAACTCCTTCCCCTTCCAAACCTGAGACCCTTCCTATAGCATGAGATGTGATATCCAACTTCTTCCCATTCCAATCCTGAGACCCTTCCTATAACATGAGATGTGATGTCTCAATGCTTCTAATACCAAACCTGAGATCTTTCCTATAACATGAGATGTGATATCCAACTCCTTCCCATTCCAATCCTGAGACCCTTCCTATAGCATGAGATGTGATATCTCAATGCTTATACCAAACCTGAGACCCTTCCTATAGCTTGAGATGTGATATCCAACTCCTTCCCATTCCAATCCTGAGACCCTTCCTATAGCATGAGATGTGATATCTCAAGGCCTCTAATACCAAACCTGAGATCCTTCCTCTAACATGAATGTGATATCCAACTCCTTCCCCTTCCAAACCTGAGAGCCTTCCTATAGCCTGAGATATGATATCCAAGTCCTTCCCATTCCAATCCTGAGACCCTTCCTATAACATGAAATGTGATATCCAACTCCATCCCATTCCAACCTGAGACCTTTCCTATAGCATGAGATGGGATATCCAACTCCTTCCAAATCCAATACTGATACCATTCCGAGAGCATGAGATGTGATATCCCAATGCTTCTACCAAATCTGAGACCCATACTATGGCATAAGATGTGATATCAAACTCCTTCCCATTCCAATCCTGAGACCCTTCCTATAGCTTGAGATGTGATATCCAACTTCTTCCCATTCCAATTCTGAGACCCTTTCTATACCATGAGACTTGATATCTCAATGCTTCTAATACCAAACCTGAGACCCGTCCTATAACATGAGATGTGATATCCAAATCCTTCCCCTTCCAAACCTTAGACCCTTCCTTTATCATGAGATGTGATATCCAACTCCTTCCCATTCCAATCCTGAGACCCTTCCGATATCATGACATTTGTTATCTCAATGTTTCTAATATCAAACTTGAGACCCTCCCTATAGCATGAGATGTGACATCCAAGTCCTCCCCATTCCAATCCTGAGACCCTTCCTATAGCATGAGATGTGATATCTCAATGCTTCTAATACCAAACCTGAGACCCTTCCTATAACATGAGATGGGATATCCAACTCAGATGGGATATCCAACTCCTTCCCATTCCAATCCTGAGACCCTTCCGATAGCAGAGATGTGATATCTCAATGCTTATATCAAACCTGAGACCCTTCCTATGGCCTGAGATGTCATATACAACTCCTTTCCATTCCAATCCTGAGACCCTTCCTATAGCATGAGATGTGATATCTCAATGCTTATTCCAAATCTGAGACCCTTCCTATAGCATGAGATGTGATATCCAACTCCTTCCCATTCCAATCCTGAGACCCTTCCTATAGCATGAGATGTGATGTCTCAATGCTTCCAATACCAAACCTGAGATCCTTCCTATAACATGAGATGTGATATCCAACTCCTTCCCATTCCAATCCTGAGACCCTTATGATAGCATGAGATGTGATATCTCAATGCCTCTTATACCAAACCTGAGATCCTTCCGATAGCATGAGATGTGATATCTCAATGCTTCTAATACCAAACCTGAGATCCTTCCTATAATATGAGATGTGATTTCCAAATCCTTCCCCTTCCAAACCTGAGACCCTCCCTTTAGCATGAGATGTGATATCCAACTCCTTCCCATTCCAATCCTGAGACCCTTCTGATAGCATGAGATGTGATATCTCAATGCCTCTAATACCAAACCTGAGATCCTACCTCTAACATGAAATGTGATATCCATCTCCTTCCCTTTCCAAACCTGAGACCCTGCCTATAGCATGATATGTGATATCCAAGTCCTTCCCATTCCAATCCTGAGACCCTTCCTATAGCATGTGATGTGATATCTCAATGCTTATACAAAACCTGAGACCCTTCCTATGGCATGAGATGGCATATACAACTCCTTCCCATTCCAATCCTGAGACCCTTCCTATAGCATGAGATGTGATATCTCAATGCTTATACCAAACCTGAGACCCTTCCTATAGCATGTGATGTGATATCCAACTTCTTCCCATTCCAATCCTGAGACCCTTCCTATAGCATGAGATGTGATATCTCAATGCTTATACCAAACCTGAGACCCTTCCTATAGCTTGAGATGTGATATCCAACTCCTTCCCATTCCAATCCTGAGACCCTTCCTATAGCATGAGATGTGATATCTCAAGGCCTCTAATACCAAACCTGAGATCCTTCCTCTAACATGAAATGTGATATCCAACTCCTTCCCCTTCCAAACCTGAGAGCCTTCCTATAGCATGAGATATGATATCCAAGTCCTTCCCATTCCAATCCTGAGACCCTTCCTATAACATGAAATGTGATATCCAACTCCTTCCCATTCCAACCTGAGACCCTTCCTATAGCATGAGATGGGATATCCAACTCCTTCCAAATCCAATACTGATACCCTTCCGATAGCATGAGATGTGATATCCCAATGCTTCTACCAAACCTGAGTCCCATACTATGGCATGAGATGTGATATCAAACTCCTTCCCATTCCAATCCTGAGACCCTTCTTATACCATGAGACTTGATATGTCAATGCTTCTAATACCAAACCTGAGACCCGTCCTATAACATGAGATGTGATATCCAAATCCTTCCCCTTCCAAACCTTAGACCCTTCCTTTATCATGAGATGTGATATCCAACTCCTTCCCATTCCAATCCTGAGACCCTTCCGATATCATGAGATGTGATATCTCAATGCTTATACCAAATCTGAGACCCTTCCTATGGCCTGAGATGTCATATACAACTCCTTCCGATTCCAATCCTGAGACCCTTCCTTTGCATGAGATGTGATATCTCAATGCTTATACCAAATCTGAGACCCTTCCTATAGCATGAGATGTGATATCCAACTCCTTCCCATTCCAATCCTGAGACCCTTCCTATAGCATGAGAAGTGATATCTCCATGCTTATACCAAACCTGAGACCCTTCCTATAGCATAAGATGTGATATCCAAATCCTTCCCATTCCAATCCTGAGACCCTTCCTATAGCATGAGATGTGATATCTCAATGCTTATACCAAACCTGAGACCCTTCCTATAGCATGAGATGTGATATCCAACTCCTTCCCATTCCAATCCCGAGACCCTTCCTATAGCATGAGATGTGATGTCTCAATGCTTCTAATACCAAACCTGAGATCCTTCCTATAACATGAGATGTGATATCCAACTCCTTCCCATTCCAATCCTGAGACCCTTATGATAGCATGAGATGTGATATCTCAATGCCTCTTATACCAAACCTGAGATCCTTCCGATAGCATGAGATGTGATATCTCAATGCTTCTAATACCAAACCTGAGATCCTTCCTATAATATGAGATGTGATTTCCAAATCCTTCCCCTTCCAAACCTGAGACCCTCCCTTTAGCATGAAATGTGATATCCAACTCCTTCCCATTCCAATCCTGAGACCCTTCTGATAGCATGAGATGTGATATCTCAATGCCTCTAATACCAAACCTGAGATCCTACCTCTAACATGAAATGTGATATCCATCTCCTTCCCTTTCCAAACCTGAGACCCTGCCTATAGCATGAGATGTGATATCCAAGTCCTTCCCATTCCAATCCTGAGACCCTTCCTATAGCATGTGATGTGATATCTCAATGCTTATACCAAACCTGAGACCCTTGCTATGGCATGAGATGTCATATACAACTCCTTCCCATTCCAACCCTGAGACCCTTCCTATAGCATGAGATGTGATATCTCAATGCTTATACCAAACCTGAGACCCTTCCTATAGCATGAGATGTGATATCCAACTTCTTCCCATTCCAATCCTGAGACCCTTCCTATAGCATGAGATGTGATATCTCAATGCTTATACCAAACCTGAGACCCTTCCTATAGCATAAGATGTGATATCCAAATCCTTCCCATTCCAATCCTGAGACCCTTCCTATAGCATGAGATGTGATATCTCAATGCTTATACCAAACCTGAGACCCTTCCTATAGCATGAGATGTGATATCCAACTCCTTCCCATTCCAATCCTGAGACCCTTCCTATAGCATGAGATGTGATGTCTCAATGCTTCTAATACCAAACCTGAGATCCTTCCTATAACATGAGATGTGATATCCAACTCCTTCCCATTCCAATCCTGAGACCCTTCCTATAGCATGAGATGTGATATCCAACTTCTTCCCATTCCAATCCTGAGACCCTTCCTATAGCATGAGATGTGATATCTCAATGCTTATACAAAACCTGAGATCCTTCCTCTAACATGAAATGTGATATCCAACTCCTTCCCCTTCCAAACCTGAGAGCCTTCCTATAGCATGAGATATGATATCCAAGTCCTTCCCAATCCAATCCTGAGACCCTTCCTATAACATGAAATGTGATATCCAACTCCTTCCCATTCTAACATGAGACCCTTCCTATAGCATGAGACGGGATATCCAACTCCTTCCAAATCCAATACTGATACCCTTCCGATAGCATGACATGTGATATCCCAATGCTTCTACCAAACCTGAGACCCATACTATGGCATGAGATGTGATATCAAACTCCTTCCCATTCCAATCCTGAGACGCTTCCTATAGCTTGAGATGTGATATCCAACTCCTTCCCATTCCAATTCTGAGACCCTTCTTATACCATGAGACTTGATATCTCAATGCTTCTAATACCAAACCTGAGACCCGTCCTATAACATGAGATGTGATATCCAAATCCTTCCCCTTCCAAACCTTAGACCCTTCCTTTATCATGAGATGTGATATCCAACTCCTTCCCATTCCAAACCTGAGACCCTTCCGATATCATGAGATTTGTTATCTCAATGCTTCTAATATCAAACTTGAGACCCTCCCTATAGCATGAGATGTGACATCCAAGTCCTTCCCATTCCAATCCTGAGACCCTTCCTATAGCATGAGATGTGATATCTCAATGCTTCTAATACCAAACCTGAGACCCTTCCTATAACATGAGATGGGATATCCAACTCCTTCCCATTCCAATCCTGAGACCCTTCCGATAGCAAAGATGTGATATCTCAGTGCTTATACCAAACCTGAGACCCTTCCTAAGGCCTGAGATGTCATATACAACTCCTTCCCATTCCAATCCTGAGACCCTTCCTATAGCATGAGATTTGATATCTCAATGCTTATACCAAATCTGAGACCCTTCCTATAGCATGAGATGTGATATCCAACACCTTCCCATTCCAATCCTGAGACCCTTCCTATAGCATGAGAAGTGATATCTCCATGCTTATACCAAACCTGAGACCCTTCCTATAGCATGAGATGTGATATCCAAATCCTTCCCATTCCAATCCTGAGACCCTTCCTATAGCATGAGATGTGATATCTCAATGCTTATACCAAACCTGAGAGCCTACCTATAGCATGGGATGTGATATCCAAGTCAATCCCATTCCAATCCTTAGACCCTTCCTACAGCATGCGATGTGATATCTCAATGATTCTAATACCAAACCAGAGACCTGTCCTTTAACATGAGATGGGATATCCAACTCCTTCCCATTCCAATCCTGAGCCACTCCTGATAGCAGAGATGTGATATCTCAATGCTTATACCAAACCTGAGACCCTTCCTATAACATGAGATGTGATATCCAACTCCTTCCCGTTCCAAACCTGAGACACTTCCTATAGCATATGTGATATCCAACTCCTTCCCATTCCAAACATGAGACCCTTCCTATAGCAAGAATGTAATATCCAACTCCTACCCATTCCAATCCTGAGACCATTCCTATAGCATGAGATGTGATATATCAATGCTTCTAATACCAAACCTGAGATCCTTCCTATGACATGAGATGTGATATCCAAATCCTTCCCATTCCAATCCTGAGACCCTTCCTATAGCAAGAGATGTGATATCCAAATCCTTCCCATTCCAATCCTGAGACCCTTCCTATAACATGAGATGTGATATTCAACTCCTTCCCATTCCAACCTGAGACACTTCCTATAGCATGAGAAGGGATATCCAACTCCTTCCCAATCCAATCCTGAGAACCTTCCGATAGCAGAGATGTGATATCTCAATGCTTATACCAAACCTGAGAACCTTCCTATGGCATGAGATGTGATATCCAACTCCTTGCCATTCAAATCCTGAGACCTTTCCTATAGCATGAGATGTGATATCTCAATGCTTCTACCAAACCTGAGACCCTTCCTTTAGCATGAGATGTGATATCCAAATCCTTCACATTCCAATCCTGAGACCCTTCCTATAGCATGAGATGTGATATCTCAATGCTTCTAATACCAAACCTGAGATCCTTCCTATAACATGAGATGTGATATCCAATTCCTTCCCATTCCAAACCTGAGACCCTTCCTATTGGATGAGATGTGATATCCAACTCCTTCCCATTCCAACCCTGAGACCCTTCCTATACCATGAGATGTGATATCTCAATGCTTCTAATACCAAACCTGGGAACCGTCCTATAACATGAGATGTGATATCTCAATGTTTCTAATAAAAAACCTGAGACCCTTCCTATAACATGAGATGTGATATCCAATTCCTTCCCATTCCAAACCTGAGACCCTTCCTATTGGATGAGATGTGATATCCAAATCCTTCCCCTTCCAAACCTGAGACCCTTCCTTTAGCATGAGATGTGATATCCAAATACTTCCCATTCCAATCCTAAAACACTTCCTATAGCATGAGATGTGATATCTCAATGTTTCTAATAAAAAACCTGAGACCCTTCCTATAGCAAGAGATGTGATATCCAAATCCTTCCCATTCCAATCCTGAGACCCTTCCTGTATATAACATGAGATGTGATATCCAACTCCTTCCCATTCCAACCTGAGACCCTTCCTATAGCATGAGATGTGATGTCCAACTCCTTACCATTCAAATCCTGAGACCCTCCCTATAACAAGAGATGTCATATCCAACTCCTTCCCATTCCAAACCTGAGACCCTTCCTATAACATGAGATGTGATATCCAACTCCTTCCCATTCCAAACCTGAGACCCTTCCGATAGCATGAGATGTGATATCTCAATGCTTCAAAAACCAAACATGAGAACCATCCTATAACATGAGATGTGAAATCCAAATCCTTCCCTTCCCAAACCTGAGACTCTTCCTATAGCATGAGATGTGATATCTCAATGCTTCTACCAAACCTGAAACCCTTCCTATAGCATGAGATGTGATATCCAACTCCTTCCCATTCCAATCCTGAGACACATCCTATAGCATGAGATGTGATATCACAATGCTTCTAATACCAAACCTGAGACCCGTCCTATAACATGAGATGTGATATCCAAATCCTTCCCCTTCCAAACCTGAGACCCTTCCTTTAGCATGAGATGTGATATCCAGCTCCTCCCATTCCAATCCTGAGACCCTTCCGATAGCAGAGATGTGATATTTCAATGCTTATACCAAACCTGAGACCCTTCCCATAGCATGAGATGTGATATCCAACTCCTTCCCATTCCAATCCTGAGACCCTTCCTATAGCATGAGATGTGATATCTCAATGCTTCTAATACCAAACCTGAGATCCTTCCTATAACATGAGATGTGATATCCAACTCCTTCCCATTCCAATCCCGAGACCCTTCCTATAGCATGAGATGTGATATATCAATGCTTCTAATACCAAACCTAAGGTCCTTCCTATAACATGAGATGTGATATCCAAATCCTTCCCATTCCAAACCTGAGACCCTCCCTTTAGCATGAGATGTGATATCCAACTCCTTCCCATTCCAATCCTGATACCCTTCTGATAGCATGAGATGTGATATCTCAATGCCTCTAATACCAAACCTGAGATCCTACCTCTAACATGAAATGTGATATCCAACTCCTTCCTTTTCCAAACCTGAGACCCTTCCTACAGCATGAGATGTGATATCCAAGTCCTTCCCATTCCAATCCTGAGACCCTTCCTATAACATGAGATGTGATATCCAACTCCTTCTATTCCAACCTGAGACCCTTCCTATAGCATGAGATGGGATATCCAACTCCTTCCAAATCCAATCCTGATACCCTTCCGATAGCATGAGATGTGATATCCCAATGCTTCTACAAAACCTGAGACCCATACCATGGCATGAGATGTGATATCAAACTCCCGTCCTATACCATGAGACTTGATATCTCAATGCTTCTAATACCAAACCTGAGACCGGTCCAATAACATGAGATGTGATATCCAAATCCTTCCCATTCCAATCCTGAGACCCTTCCGATAGCAGAGATGTGATATCTCAATGCTTATACCAAACCTAAGACCCTTCCGATAGCATGAGATGTGATATCTCAATGCTTCTAATACCAAACCTGAGATCCTTCCAATAACATGAGATATGATGTCCAAATCCCTCCCCTTCCAAACCTTAGACCATCCCTTTAGCATGAGATTTGATATCCAACTCCTTCCCATTCCAATCCTGAGACCCTTCTGATGGCATGAGATGTGATATCTCAATGCCTCTAAAACCAAACCTGAGATCCTACCTCTAACATGAAATGTGATATCCAACTCCTTCCCCTTCCAACCCTGAGAGCCTTCCTATAGAATGAGATGTGATATCCAAGTCCTTCCCATTCCAATCCTGAGACCCTTCCTATAACATGAGATGTGATATCCAACTCCTTCCCATTCCAATCATGAGACCCTCCCTATAGCTTGAGATGTGATATCCAACTCCTTCTCATTCCAATTCCGAGACCCGTCCTATACCATGAGACTTGATATCTCAATGCTTCAAATACCAAACCTGAGACCGGTCCTATAACATGAGATGTGATACCCAAATCCGTCCCCTTCCAATCCTGAGACCATTCCTATAGCATGAGATGTGATATATCAATGCTTCTAATACCAAACCTGAGATCCTTCCTATGACATGAGATGTGATATCCAAATCCTTCCCATTCCAATCCTGAGACCCTTCCTATATCAAGAGATGTGATATCCAAATCCTTCCCATTCCAATCCTGAGACCCTTCCTATAACATGAGATGTGATATTCAACTCCTTCCCATTCCAACCTGAGACACTTCCTATAGCATGAGAAGGGATATCCAACTCCTTCCCAATCCAATCCTGAGAACCTTCCGATAGCAGAGATGTGATATCTCAATGCTTATACCAAACCTGAGACCCTTCCTATGGCATGAGATGTGATATCCAACTCCTTGCCATTCAAATCCTGAGACCCTTCCTATAGCATGATATGTGATATCTCAATGCTTCTACCAAACCTGAGACCCTTCCTTTAGCATGAGATGTGATATCCAAATCCTTCACATTCCAATCCTGAGACCCTTCCTATAGCATGAGATGTGATATCCCAATGCTTCTAATACCAAACCTGAGATCCTTCCTATAACATGAGATGTGATATCCAATTCCTTCCCATTCCAAACCTGAGACCCTTCCTATTGGATGAGATGTGATATCCAACTCCTTCCCATTCCAACCCTGAGACCCTTCCTATACCATGAGATGTGATATCTCAATGCTTCTAATACCAAACCTGGGAACCGTCCTATAACATGAGATGTGATATCTCAATGTTTCTAATAAAAAACCTGAGACCCTTCCTATAACATGAGATGTGATATCCAATTCCTTCCCATTCCAAACCTGAGACCCTTCCTATTGGATGAGATGTGATATCCAAATCCTTCCCCTTCCAAACCTGAGACCCTTCCTTTAGCATGAGATGTGATATCCAAATACTTCCCATTCCAATCCTAAAACACTTCCTATAGCATGAGATGTGATATCTCAATGTTTCTAATAAAAAACCTGAGACCCTTCCTATAGCAAGAGATGTGATATCCAAATCCTTCCCATTCCAATCCTGAGACCCTTCCTGTATATAACATGAGATGTGATATCCAACTCCTTCCCATTCCAACCTGAGACCCTTCCTATAGCATGAGATGTGATATCCAACTCCTTACCATTCAAATCCTGAGACCCTCCCTATAACAAGAGATGTCATATCCAACTCCTTCCCATTCCAAACCTGAGACCCTTCCTATAACATGAGATGTGATATCCAACTCCTTCCCATTCCAAACCTGAGACCCTTCCGATAGCATGAGATGTGATATCTCAATGCTTCAAAAACCAAACATGAGAACCATCCTATAACATGAGATGTGAAATCCAAATCCTTCCCTTCCCAAACCTGAGACTCTTCCTATAGCATGAGATGTGATATCTCAATGCTTCTACGAAACCTGAAACCCTTCCTATAGCATGAGATGTGATATCCAACTCCTTCCCATTCCAATCCTGAGACACATCCTATAGCATGAGATGTGATATCACAATGCTTCTAATACCAAACCTGAGACCCGTCCTATAACATGAGATGTGATATCCAAATCCTTCCCCTTCCAAACCTGAGACCCTTCCTTTAGCATGAGATGTGATATCCAGCTCCTCCCATTCCAATCCTGAGACCCTTCCGATAGCAGAGATGTGATATTTCAATGCTTATACCAAACCTGAGACCCTTCCCATAGCATGAGATGTGATATCCAACTCCTTCCCATTCCAATCCTGAGACCCTTCTTATAGCATGAGATGTGATATCTCAATGCTTCTACCAAAACTGAGACCCTTCCTTTAGCATGAGATGTGATATCCAACTCCTTCCCATTCCAATCCTGAGACCCTTCCTATAGCATGAGATGTGATATCTCAATGCTTCTAATACCAAACCTGAGATCCTTCCTATAATATGAGATGTGATATCCAACTCCTTCCCATTCCAATCCTGAGACCCTTCCTATAGCATGAGATGTGATATCTCAATGCTTCTAATACCAAACCTGAGATCCTTCCGATAGCATGAGATGTGATATCTCAATGCTTCTAATACCAAACCTGAGATCCTACCTCTAACATGAAATGTGATATCCAACTCCTTCCCTTTCCAAACCTGAGAGCCTTCCTACAGCATGAGATGTGATATCCAAGTCCTTCCCATTCCAATCCTGAGACCCTTCCTATAACATGAGATGTGATATCCAACTCCTTCCCATTCCAACCTGAGACCCTTCCTATAGCATGAGATGGGATATCCAACTCCTTCCAAATCTAATCCTGATATCCTTCCGATAGCATGAGATGTGATATCCCAATGCTTCTACAAAACCTGAGACCCATACCATGGCATGAGATGTGATATCAAACTCCCGTCCTATACCATGAGACTTGATATCTCAATGCTTCTAATACCAAACCTGAGACCAGTCCAATAACATGAGATGTGATATCCAAATCCTTCCCCTTCCAAACCTTAGACCCTTCCTTTATCATGAGATGTGATATCCAACTCCTTCCCACTCCACTCCTGAGACCCTTCCTATAGCATGAGATGTGATATCTCAATGCTTCTAATACCAAACCTGAGACCCTTCCTATAACATGAGATGTGATATCCAAGTCCTTCCCATTCCAATCCTGAGACCCTTCCTATAGCATGAGATGTCATATCTCAATGCTTCTAATACCAAACCTGAGACCCTTCCTATAACATGAATTGTGATATCCAAGTCCTTCCCATTCCAATATTGAGACCTTTCCAATAGCAGAGATGTGATATCTCAATGCTTATACCAAACCTGAGATCCTTCCTATGACATAAGATGTGATATCTAAATCCTTCTCATTCCAAACCTGAGACCCTTCCTACAGCATGTGATGTGATATCTCAATGCTTCTAATATCAAAAATGAGACCCGTCCTATAACATGAGATGGGATATCCAACTCCTTCCCGTTCCAAACCTGATACCCTTCCTATAGCATGAGATGTGATATCCAATTCCTTCACATCCCAATCCTGAGACACCTCCGATAGCAGAGATGTGAAATCTCAATGCTTATACCAAACCTGAGACTCTTACTATAACATGAGATCTGATATCTAACTCCTTCCCGTTCCAAACCTGAGACCCTTCCTATAGCATGAGATGCGATATCCAACTCCTTCCCATTCCAATCCTGAGACCCTTCCCATAGCATGAGATGTGATATCTCAATGCTTCTAATACCAAACCTGTGATCCTTCCTATAACAAGAGATGTGATATCCAAATCCTTCCCCTTCCAAATCTGAGACCCTCCCTTTAGCATGAGATGTGATATCTCAATGCCTCTAATACCAAACCTGAGATCCTTCCGATAGCATGAGATGTGATATCTCAATGCTTCTAATACCAAACCTGAGATCCTTCCTATAACATGAGATGTGATATCCAAATCCTTCCCCTTCCATTCCTGAGACCCTCCCTTTAGCATGAGATGTGATATCCAACTCCTTCCCATTCCAATCCTGAGACCCTTCTGATAGCATGAGATGTGATATCTCAATGCCTCTAATACCAAACCTGAGATCCTACATCTAACATGAAATGTGATATCCAACTCCTTCCCTTTCCAAACGTGAGACCCTCCCTATAGAATGAGATGTGATATCCAAGTCCTTCCCATTCCAATCCTGAGACCCTTCCTATAGCATGAGATGTGATATCTCAATGCTTCTAATACCAAACCTGAGACCCTTCCTATAACGTAAGATGGGATATCCAACTCCTTCCCATTCCAATCCTGAGACCCTTCCGATAGCAGAGATGTGATATCTCAATGCTTATACCAAACCTGAGACCCTTCCTGTGGCATGAGATGTCATATACAACTCCTTCCCATTCCAATCCTGAGACCCTTCCTATAGCATGAGATGTGATATCTCAATACTTATACCAAACCTGAGACCCTTCCTATAGCATGAGATGTGATATCCAACTCCTTCCCATTCCAATCCTGAGACCCTTCCTATAACATGAGATGTTATGTCTCAATGCTTCTAATACCAAACCTGAGATCATTCCTATGGCATGAGATGTCATATAAAACTCCTTCCCATTCCAATCCTGAGACCCTTCCCATAGCATGAGATGTGATATCGAACTCCTTCCCATTCCAATCCTGCGACCCTTCCTATAGCATGAGATTTGATATCTCAATGCTTCTAATACCAAACCTGAGATCCTTCCGATAGCATGAGATGTGATATCTGAATGCTTCTAATACGAAACCTGAGATCATTCCTACAACACGAGATGTAATATCCAAATCCTTCCCCTTCCAATCCTGAGACCCTCCCTTTAGCATGAGATGTGATATCCAACTACTTCCCATTCCAATCCTGAGACCCTTCCTATAGCATGAGAAGTGATATCTCCATGCTTATACCAAACCTGAGACCCTTCCTATAGCATGAGATGTGATATCCAAATCCTTCCCATTCCAATCCTGAGACACTTCCTATAGCATGAGAAGTGATATCTCCATGCTTATACCAAACCTGAGACCCTTCCTATAGCATGAGATGTGATATCCAAGTCCTTCCCATTCCAATCCTTAGACCCTTCCTATAGCATGCAATATGATATCTCAATGATTCTAATAACAAACCTGAGACCCGTCCTATAACATGAGATGGGATATCCAACTACTTCCCATTCCAATCCTGAGACACTTCCGATAGCAGAGATGTGAAATCTCAATGCTTATACCAAACCTGAGACTCTTACTATAACATGAGATCTGATATCTAACTCCTTCCCGTTCCAAACCTGAGACCCTTCCTATAGCATGAGATGCGATATCCAACTCCTTCCCATTCCAATCCTGAGACCCTTCCCATAGCATGAGATGTGATATCTCAATGCTTCTAATACCAAACCTGTGATCCTTCCTATAACAAGAGATGTGATATCCAAATCCTTCCCCTTCCAAATCTGAGACCCTCCCTTTAGCATGAGATGTGATATCTCAATGCCTCTAATACCAAACCTGAGATCCTTCCGATAGCATGAGATGTGATATCTCAATGCTTCTAATACCAAACCTGAGATCCTTCCTACAACATGAGATGTGATATCCAAATCCTTCCCCTTCCATTCCTGAGACCCTCCCTTTAGCATGAGATGTGATATCCAACTCCTTCCCATTCCAATCCTGAGACCCTTCTGATAGCATGAGATGTGATATCTCAATGCCTCTAATACCAAACCTGAGATCCTACATCTAACATGAAATGTGATATCCAACTCCTTCCCTTTCCAAACGTGAGACCCTCCCTATAGAATGAGATGTGATATCCAAGTCCTTCCCATTCCAATCCTGAGACCCTTCCTATAGCATGAGATGTGATATCTCAATGCTTCTAATACCAAACCTGAGACCCTTCCTATAACGTAAGATGGGATATCCAACTCCTTCCCATTCCAATCCTGAGACCCTTCCGATAGCAGAGATGTGATATCTCAATGCTTATACCAAACCTGAGACCCTTCCTGTGGCATGAGATGTCATATACAACTCCTTCCCATTCCAATCCTGAGACCCTTCCTATAGCATGAGATGTGATATCTCAATACTTATACCAAACCTGAGACCCTTCCTATAGCATGAGATGTGATATCCAACTCCTTCCCATTCCAATCCTGAGACCCTTCCTATAACATGAGATGTTATGTCTCAATGCTTCTAATACCAAACCTGAGATCATTCCTATGGTATGAGATGTCATATAAAACTCCTTCCCATTCCAATCCTGAGACCCTTCCCATAGCATGAGATGTGATATCGAACTCCTTCCCATTCCAATCCTGCGACCCTTCCTATAGCATGAGATTTGATATCTCAATGCTTCTAATACCAAACCTGAGATCCTTCCGATAGCATGAGATGTGATATCTGAATGCTTCTAATACGAAACCTGAGATCATTCCTACAACACGAGATGTAATATCCAAATCCTTCCCCTTCCAATCCTGAGACCCTCCCTTTAGCATGAGATGTGATATCCAACTACTTCCCATTCCAATCCTGAGACCCTTCCTATAGCATGAGAAGTGATATCTCCATGCTTATACCAAACCTGAGACCCTTCCTATAGCATGAGATGTGATATCCAAATCCTTCCCATTCCAATCCTGAGACACTTCCTATAGCATGAGAAGTGATATCTCCATGCTTATACCAAACCTGAGACCCTTCCTATAGCATGAGATGTGATATCCAAGTCCTTCCCATTCCAATCCTTAGACCCTTCCTATAGCATGCAATATGATATCTCAATGATTCTAATAACAAACCTGAGACCCGTCCTATAACATGAGATGGGATATCCAACTACTTCCCATTCCAATCCTGAGACACTTCCGATAGCAGAGATGTGATATCTCAATGCTTATACCAAACCTGAGACCCTTCCTATAACATGAGATGTGATATCCAACTCCTTCCAATTCCAAACATGAGACCCTTCCCATAGCAAGAATGTAATATCCAACTCCTTCCCATTCCAGTCCTGAGACCATTCCTATAGCATGAGATGTGATATCTCAATGCTTCTAATACCAAACCTGAGATCCTTCCTATGACATGAGATGTGATATCCAATTCCTTCCCATTCCAAACCTGAGACCCTTCCTACAGCATGCGATGTGATATCTCAATGCTTCTAATACCAAACCTGAGACCAGTCCTATAACATGAGATGGGATATCCAACTCCTTCCCGTTCCAATCCTGAGACACTTCCGATTGCAGAGATGTGATATCTCAATGCTTATACCAAACCTGAGACTCTTCCTATAACATGAGATGTGATATACAACTCCTTCCCGTTCCAAACCTGAGACCCTTCCTATAGCATGAGATGTGATATCCAACTCCTTCCCATTCCAATCCTGAGACCCTTCCGATAGCATGAGATGTGATATCTCAATGCCTCTAATATCAAACCTGAGATCCTTCCTACAACATGTGATGTGATATTCAATTCCTTCCCCTTCCAAACCTGAGACCCTCCCTTTAGCATGAGATGTGATATCCAACTCCTTCCCATTCCAATACTGAGACCCTTATGATAGCATGAGATGTGATATCTCAATGCCTCTAATACCAAACCTGAGATACTTCCGAAAGCATGAGATGTGATATCTCAATGCTTCTAATACCAAACCTGAGATCCTTCCTATAACATGAGATGTGATATCCAACTCCTTCCCATTCCAATCCTGAGATCCTTCTGATAGCATGAGATGTGATATCTCAATGCCTCTAATACCAAACCTGAGATCCTACCTCTAAAATGAAATGTGATATCCAACTCCTTCCCTTTCCAAACCTGAGACCCTGCCTATAGCATGAGATGTGATATCCAAGTCCTTCCCATTCCAATCCTGAGACCCTTCCTATAGCATGAGATGTGATATCTCAATGTCTCGTCGTCGTATTGAGTCTGCAGCAGCAGAGTTGAGTAAAAGACGTCCCAAACGAAGGAACCCGCACAGTTTGTTACCACAGCAGGGCAACGGAGCGGCGGTGTGTATCTGAGCCAAATGTACACTACTCACTTCAGACCTGGGAACGCCAAGTGTACGAATCATGTGAGAGTGACAAGGACTCGATATACTACACAACCTGGCGGCGGTTACAGAGCAAGACTCCTGTGTAGGCTGGTCAGTCTGCTGGATGGCCCAGAGACACTTCCGAAGGCTTACTAGCAGGAGATGGTGAAGATGCCGAGAATAGCTGTCCCCGCTATTCCAAGGGTCGAAGTACCAGTACAGGCCTTCTGGTTCGATCAAAGGTGAAAAGGGTTTCACAAGGCGACAGCAGTGCAGAGGAGCAGTCCTTCATCGGGTCACCAGCGATTCCTCGGTTCAGCCTCTTGGTTGCAGGATACTTGGCTCCTGTATTCCTTCGTTCGTGAGAACTCAGGAGATCGACATGGTAGTGGTGTTTCCAGCCCCCTCTTATCCACGGTTCCCTTCGCGCCAAAACGGAGGGGACCCAATGGGAGATCCGCTCATCAACACTCACACCATTCGTGGACCTATCACGGACCACGGTGGTCCCAGGCATTCACACCACCCTAGACTCTCTGGCACCCAGGATGTGTATTGGGACCAGACATCCCAGCCCACATCCTGGAGGCACACACAAGACATGTAGAAGCCCGCGAAAGCCTTCCTATAGCATGAGATGTGATATCCACCTCCTTCCCATTCCATTCCTGAGACCCTTCCTATAGCATGAGATGTGATATCTCAATGCTTATACCAAATCTGAGACCCTTCCTATAGCATAAGATGTGATATCCAACTCCTTCCCATTCCAATCCTGAGACCCTTCCTATAGCATGAGATGTGATATCTCAATGCTTCTAATACCAAACCTGAGATCCTTCCTATAACATGAGATGTGATATCCAACTCCTTCCCATTCCAATCCTGAGACCCTCATGATAGCATGAGATGTGATATCTCAATGCCTCTAATACCAAACCTGAGATACTTCCGATAGCATGAGATGTGATATCTCAATGCTTTTAATACTAAACCTGAGATCCTTCCTATAACATGAGATGTGATTTCCAAATCCTTCCCCTTCCACACCTGAGACCCTCCCTTTAGCATGAGATGTGATATACAACTCCTTCCCATCCTGAGACCCTTCTGATAGCATGAGATGTGATATCTCAATGCCTCTAATACCAAACCTGAGATCCTACCTCTAACATGAAATGTGATATCCATCTCCTTCCCTTTCCAAACTTGAGACCCTGCCTATAGCATGAGATGTGATATTCAAGTCCTTCCCATTCCAATCCTGAGACCCTTCCTATAGCATGTGATGTGATATCTCAATGCGTATACCAAACCTGAGACCCTTCCTATGGCATGAGATGTCATATACAACTCCTTCCCATTCCAATCCTGAGACCCTTCCTATAGCATGAGATGTGATATCTCAATGCTTATACCAACCCTGAGACCCTTCCTATAGCATGAGATGTGATATCCAACTTCTTCCCATTCCAATCCTAAGACCCTTCCTATAACATGAGATGTGATGTCTCAATGCTTCTAATACCAAACCTGAGATCTTTCCTATACCATGAGATGTGATATCCAACTCCTTCCCATTCCAATCCTGAGACCCTTCTTATAGCATGAGATGTGATATCTCAATGCTTATACCAAACCTGAGACCCTTCCTATAGCTTGAGATGTGATATCCAACTCCTTCCCATTCCAATCCTGAGACCCTTCCTATAGCATGAGATGTGATATCTCAAGGCCTCTAATACCAAACCTGAGATCCTTCCTCTAACATGAAATGTGATATCCAACTCCTTCCCCTTCCTAACCTGAGACCCTTCCTATAGCATGAGATGTGATATCCAACTCCTTCCCATTCCAATCCTGAGACCCTTCCGATAGCTTGAGATGTGATATCTCAATGCTTCTAATATCAATACTGAGACCCTCCATATAGCATGAGATGTGATATCTAAGTCCTTCCCATTCCAATCCTGAGACCCTTCCGATAGCAGAGATGTGATATCTCAATGCTTATACCAAACCTGAGACCCTTCCTATAGCATGAGATGTGATATCCAACTCCTTCCCATTCCAATCCTGAGACCCTTCCTATAGCATGATATGTGATATCTCAATGCTTCTAATACCAAACCTGAGATCCTTCCTATAACATGAGATGTGATATCCAACTCCTTCCCATTCCAATTGTGAGACCCTTCCTATAGCATGAGATGTGATATCTCAATGCTTCTAATACCAAACCTGAGATCCTTCCGATAGCATGAGATGTGATATCTCAATGC
Source organism: Ambystoma mexicanum (assembly GCF_040938575.1). Taxonomy (NCBI): domain Eukaryota; kingdom Metazoa; phylum Chordata; class Amphibia; order Caudata; family Ambystomatidae; genus Ambystoma; species Ambystoma mexicanum. The sequence continues at coordinate 1,391,782 of NW_027182479.1, read as the reverse complement.
TTCTAATACCAAACCTGAGATCCTTCCTATAACATGAGATGTGATATCCAAATCCTTCCCCTTCCGAACCTGAGACCCTCCCTTTAGCATGAGATGTGATATCCAACTCCTTCCCATTCCAATCCTGATACCCTTCTGATAGCATGAGATGTGATATCTCAATGCCTCTAATACCAAACCTGAGATCCTACCTCTAACATGAAATGTGATATCCAACTCCTTCCCTTTCCAAACCTGAGAGCCTTCCTACAGCATGAGATGTGATATCCAAGTCCTTCCCATTCCAATCCTGAGACCCTTCCTATAACATGAGATGTCATATCCAACTCCTTCCCATTCCAACCTGAGACCCTTCCTATAGCATGAGATGGGATATCCAACTCCTTCTTATGCCAAACCTGAGACCCTTCCTATGGCATGATATGTGATATCCAACTCCTTGCCATTCAAATCCTGAGACCCTTCCTATAGCATGAGAAGGGATATCCAACTCCTTCCCAATCCAATCCTGAGACCATTCCGATAGCAGAGATGTGATATCTCAACGCTTCTACCAAACCTGAGAACCTTCCTATAACATGAGATGTGATATCCAATTCCTACCCATTCCAAACCTGAGACCCTTCCTATTGGATGAGATGTGATATCCAACTCCTTCCCATTCCAACCCTGAGACCCTTCCTATACCATGAGATGTGATATCTCAATGCTTCTAATACCAAACCTGGGTCCCGTCCTATAACATGAGATATGATATCCAAATCCTTCCCCTTCCAAACTTGAGACCCTTCCTTTAGCATGAGATGTGATATCCAAATACTTCCCATTCCAATCCTAAAACCCTTCCTATAGCATGAGATGTGATATCTCAATGTTTCTAATAAAAAACCTGAGACCGTTCCTATAGCAAGAGATGCGATATCCAAATCCTTCCCATTCCAATCCTGAGACCCTTCCTATAACATGAGATGTGATATCCAACTCCTTCCCATTCCAACCTGAGACCCTTCCTATAGCATGAGAAGGGATATCCAACTCCTTCCCAATCCAATCCTGAGACCCTTCCGATAGCAGAGATGTGATATCTCAATGCTTATACCAAACCTGAGACCCTTCCTATGGCATGAGATGTGATATCCAACTCCTTGCCATTCAAATCCTGAGACCCTCCCTATAACAAGAGATGTCATATCCAACTCCTTCCCATTCCAAACCTGAGACCCTTCCTTTAGCATGAGATGTAATATCCAAATCCTTCACATTCCAATCCGGAGACCCTTCCTATAGCATGAGATGTGATATCTCAATGCTTCTAATACCAAACATGAGATCCTTCCTATAACATGAGATGTGATATCCAACTCCTTCCCATTCCAAACCTGAGACCCTTCCGATAGCATGAGATGTGATATCTCAATGCTTCAAAAACCAAACATGAGAACCATCCTATAACATGAGATGTGAAATCCAAATCCTTCCTTTCCCAAACCTGAGACTCTTCCTATAGCATGAGATGTGATATCTCAATGCTTCTACCAAACCTGAAACCCTTCCTATAGCATGAGATGTGATATCCAACTCCTTCCCATTCCAATCCTGAGACACTTCCTATAGCATGAGATGTGATATCACAATGCTTCTAATACCAAACCTGAGACCCGTCCTATAACATGAGATGTGATATCCAAATCCTTCCCCTTCCAAACCTTAGACCCTTCCTTTATCATGAGATGTGATATCCAAGTCCTTCCCATTCCATTCCTGAGACCCTTCCTATAGCATGAGATGTGATATCTCAATGCTTCTAATACCAAACCTGAGACCCTTCCTATAACATGAGATGTGATATCCAAGTCCTTCCCATTCCAATCCTGAGACCCTTCCTATAGCATGAGATGTGATATCCTAGTCCTTCCCATTCCAATCCTGAGACCCTTCCGATAGCAGAGATGTGATATCTCAATGCTTATACCAAACCTGAGACCCTTCCTATGGCATGAGATGTCATATACAACTCCTTCCCATTCCAATCCTGAGACCCTTCCTATAGCATGAGATGTGATATCTCAATGCTTATACCAAACCTGAGACCCTTCCTATAGCATGAGATGTGATATCCAACTCCTTCCCATTCCAATCCTGATACCCTTCCTGTAACATGAGATGTGATGTCTCAATGCTTCTAATACCAAACATGAGATCCTTCCTATGGCATGAGATGTCATATAAAACTCCTTCCCATTCCATTCCTGAGACCCTTCCTATAGCATGAGATATGATATCCAACTCCTTCCCATTCCAATCCTGAGACCCTTCCTATAGCATGAGATGTGATATCTCAATGCTTCTAATAACAAACCTGAGATCCTTCCTATAACATGAGATGTGATATCCAAATCCTTCCCCTTCCAAACCAGAGACCCTCCCTTTAGCATGAGATGTGATATCCAACTCCTTCCCATTCCAATCCTGAGACCGTTCTGATAGCATGAGATGTGATATCTCAATGCTTCTAATACCAAACCTGAGATCCTTCCGATAGCATGAGATGTGATATTTCAATTCTTCTAATACCAAACCTGAGATCCTTCCTATAACACGAGATGTGATTTTCAAATCCTTCCCCTTCCAAACCTGAGACCCTCCCTTTAGCATGAGATGTGATATCCAACTCCTTCCCATTCCAATCCTGAGACCCTTCTGATAGCATGAGATGTTATATCTCAATGCCTCTAATACCAAACCTGAGATTCTACCTCTAACATGAAATGTGATATCCAACTCCTTCCCCTTCCAAACCTGGGAGCCTTCCTATAACATGAGATGTGATATCGAAGTCCTTCCCATTCCAATCCTGAGACCCTTCCTATAACATGAGATGTGATATCCAACTCCTTCCCATTCCAATCCTGAGACCCTTCCTATAGCATGAGATGTGATGTCTCAATGCTTCTAATACCAAATCTGAGATCCTTCCTATAACATGAGATGTGATATCCAACTCCTTCCATTCCAATCCTGAGACCCTTCCTATAGCATGGGATGTGATATTTCAATGCTTATACCAAACCTGAGACCCTTCCTATAGCATGAGATGTGATATCCAAATCCTTCCCATTCCAATCGTGAGACCCTTCCTATAGCATGAGATGTGATATCTCAATGCCTCTAATACCAAACCTGAGATCCTTCCTCTAACATGAAATGTGATATCCAAATCCTTTCCCTTCCAAACCTGAGAGCTTACCTATAGCATGAGATGTGATATCCAACTCCTCCCCATTCCAATCCTGAGACCCTTCCTATAGCATGAGATGTGATATCTCAATGCTTATACCAAACCTGAGACCCTTCCTATAGCATGAGATGTGATATCCAAATCCTTCCCATTCCAATCCTGAGACCCTTCCTATAGCATGAGATGTGATATCTCAATGCCTCTAATACCAAACCTGAGATCCTTCCTTGAACATGAAATGTGATATCCCACTCCTTCCCTTTCCAAACCTGAGAGTCTACCTATAGCATGAGATGTGATATCCAAGTCCTTCCCATTCCAATCCTTAGACACTTCCTACAGCATGAGATGTGATATCTCAATGATTCTATTACCAAACCTGAGACCCGTCCTATAACATGAGATAGGATATCCAACTCCTTCCCATTTCAATCCTGAGAAACTTCCGATAGCAGAGATGTGATATCTCAATGCTTAGACCAAACCTGAGACCCTTCCTATAACATGAGATGTGATATCCAACTCCTTCCCGTTCCAAACCTGAGACCCTTTCTATAGCAAGAATCTAATATCCAACTCCTTCCCATTCCAATCCTGAGACCATTCCTATAGCATGAGATGTGATATCTCAATGCTTCTAATACCAAACCTGAGATCCTTCCTATGACATGAGATGTGATATCCAATTCCTTCCCATTCCAAACCTGAGACCCTTCCTATAGCATGAGACGTGATATCTCAATGCTTCTAATACCAAACCTGAGATCCTTCCTATAACATGAGATGTGATATCCAAATCCTTCCCCTTCCAAACCAGAGACCCTCCCTTTAGCATGAGATGTGATATCCAACTCCTTCCCATTCCAATCCTGAGACATTTCTGATAGCATGAGATGTGATATCTCAATGCCTCTAATACCAAACCTGAGATCCTACCTCTAACATGAAATGTGATATCCAACTCCTTCCCCTTGCAAACCTGAGAGCCTTCCTATAGCATGAGATGTGATATCGAAGTATTTCCCATTCCAATCCTGAGACCCTTCCTATAACATGAGATGTGATATCCAACTCCTTCCCATTCCAACCTGAGACCCTTCCTATAGCATGAGATGGGATATCCAACTACTTCCAAATCCAATCCTGATACCCTTCCGATAGCATGAGATGTGATATCTCAATCCCTCTAATACCAAACCTGAGATCCTTCCTATAACATGAGATGTGATATCAAAATCCTTCCCCTTCCAAATCTGAGACCCTCCCTTTAGCATGAGATGTGATATCCAACTCCTTCCCATTCCAATCCTGAGACCCTTCTGATAGCATGAGATGTGATATTCAATGCCTCTAATACCAAACCTGAGATCCTACCTCTAACATGAAATGTGATATCCAACTCCTTCCCTTTCCAAACGTGAGAGCCTCCCTATAGCATGAGATGGGATATTCAAGTCCTTCCCATTCCAATCCTGAGACCCTTCCTATAGCATGAGATGGGATATCCAACTCCTTCCCATTCCAATCCTGAGACCCTTCCGATAGCAGAGATGTGATATCTCAATGCTGATACCAAACCTGAGACCCTTCCTATGGCATGAGATGTCATATACAACTCCTTCCCATTCCAATCCTGAGACCCTTCCTATAGCATGAGATGTGATATCTCAATGCTTATACCAAACCTGAGACCCTTCCTATAGCATGAGATGTGATATCCAACTCCTTCCCATTCCAATCCTGAGACCCTTCCTATAGCATGAGATGTGATATCTCAATGCTTATACCAAACCTGAGACCCTTCCTATAGCATGAGATGTGATATCCAACTCCTTCCCATTCCAATCCTGAGACCCTTCCTATAACATGAGATGTGATATCTCAATGCTTCTAATACCAAACCTGAGACCCTTCCTATTGCATAAGATGGGATATCCAACTCCTTCCCATTCCAATCCTGAGACCCTTCCGATAGCAGAGATGTGATATCTCAATGCTGATACCAAACCTGAGACCCTTCCTATGGCATGAGATGTCATATACAACTCCTTCCCATTCCAATCCTGAGACCCTTCCTATAGCATGAGATGTGATATCTCAATGCTTATACCAAACCTGAGACCCTTCCTATAGCATGAGATGTGATATCCAACTCCTTCCCATTCCAATCCTGAGACCCTTCCTATAACATGAGATGTGATGTCTCAATGCTTCTAATACCAAACCTGAGATCCTTCCTATGGCATGAGATGTCATATAAAACTCCTTCCCATTCCATTCCTGAGACCCTTCCTATAGCATGAGATGTGATATCCAACTCCTTCCCATTCCAATCCTGAGACCCTTCCTATAGCATGAGATGTGATATCCAAATCCTTCCCATTCCAATTGTGAGACCCTTCCTATAGCATGAGATGTGATATCCAAAACCTTCCCTTTCCAAAACTGAGAGCCTACCTATAGCATGAGATGTGATATCCAACTCCTTCCCATTCCAATCCTGAGACCCTTCCTATAGCATGAGATGTGATATCTCAATGCTTATACCAAACCTGAGACCCTTCCTATAGCATGAGATGTGATATCCAAATCCTTCCCATTCCAATCCTGAGACCCTTCCTATAGCATGAGATGTGATATCCAAATCCTTCCCCTTCCAAACCTGAGACCCTCCCTTTAGCATGAGATGTGATATCCAACTCCTTCCCATTCCAATCCTGAGACCCTTCTGATAGCATGAGATGTTATATCTCAATGCCTCTAATACCAAACCTGAGATCCTACCTCTAACATGAAATGTGATATCCAACTCCTTCCCCTTCTAAACCTGGAAGCCTTCCTATAACATGAGATGTGATATCGAAGTGCTTCCCATTCCAATCCTGAGACCCTTCCTATAACATGAGATGTGATATCCAACTCCTTCCCATTCCAATCCTGAGACCCTTCCTATAGCATGAGATGTGATGTCTCAATGCTTCTAATACCAAATCTGAGATCCTTCCTATAACATGAGATGTGATATCCAACTCCTTCCCATTGCAATCTTGAGACCGTTTCTATAGCATGAGATGTGATATCTCAATGCTTATACCAAACCTGAGACCCTTCCTATAGCATGAGATGTGATATCCAAATCCTTCCCCTTCCAAACCTGATAGCCTTCCTATAGCATGAGATGTGATATCCAAGTCCTTCCCATTCCAATCCTGATACCCTTCCTATAACATGAGATGTGATATCCAACTCCTTCCCATTCCAACCTGAGACCCTTCCTATAGCATGAGATGGGATATCCAACTCCTTCCAAATCCAATCCTGATACCCTTCCGATAGCATGAGATGTGATATCCCAATGCTTCTACAAAACCTGAGACCCATACCATGGCATGAGATGTGATATCAAACTCCTTCCCATTCCAATCCTGACACCCTTCCTATAGCTTGAGATGTGATATCCAACTCCTTCCCATTCCAATTCTGAGACCCGTCCTATACCATGGGACTTGATATCTCAATGCTTCTAATACCAAACCTGAGACCGGTCCTATAACATGAGATGTGATATCCAAATCCTTCCCCTTCCAAACCTTAGACCCTTCCTTTATCATGAGATGTGATATCCAAGTCGTTCCCATTCCAATCCTGAGACCCTTCCTATAGCATGAGATGTGATATCTCAATGCTTCTAATACCAAACCTGAGACCCTTGCTATAATGAGATGGGATATCCAACTCCTTCCCATTCCAATCCTGACACCCTTCCGATAGCAGAGATGTGATATCTCAATGCTTATACCAAACCTGAGACACTTCCTATGGCATGAGATGTCAAATACAACTCCTTCCGATTCCAATCCTGAGACCCTTCCTATAGCATGAGATGTGATATCTCAATGCTTCTAATAATAAACCTGAGATCCTTCCTATAACATGAGATGTGATATCCAACTCCTTCCCATTCCAAACCTGAGACCCTTCCGATTGCATGAGATGTGATATCAAACTCCTTCCCATTCCAATCCTGAGACCCTTCCTATACCATGAGATGTGATATCTCAATGCTTCTAATACCAAACCTGACACCCGTTCTAAAACATGAGATGTGATGTCCAAATCCTTCCCCTTCCAAACCTGAGATCTTTCCTTTAGCATGAGATGTGATATCCAACTCCTTCCCATTCCAATCCTGAGACCCTTCCTATACCATGAGATGTGATATCTCAATGCTTCTAATACCAAACCTGACACCCGTCCTAAAACATGAGATGTGATGTCCAAATCCTTCCCCTTCCAAACCTGAGATCTTTCCTTTAGCATGAGATGTGATATCCAACTCCTCCCATTCCAATCCTGAGACCCTTCCTATACCATGAGATGTGATATCTCAATGCTTCTAATACCAAACCTGACACCCGTCCTAAAACATGAGATGTGATGTCCAAATCCTTCCCCTTCCAAACCTGAGATCTTTCCTATAACATAAGATGGGATATCCAACTCCTTCCCATTCCAATCCTGAGACCCTTCCGATAGCAGAGATGTGATATCTCAATGCTTATACCAAACCTGAGACCCTTCCTGTGGCATGAGATGTCATATCCAACTCCTTCCCATTCCAATCCTGAGACCCTTCCTATAGCATGATATGTGATATCACAATTTTTCTAATACCAAACCTGAGATCCTTCCTATAACATGAGATGTGTATCCAACTCCTTCCCATTCCAAAACCTGAGACCCTTCCTATAGCATGAGATGTGATATCCAACTCCTTCCCATTCCAATCCTGAGACCCTTCCTATAGCATGAGATGTGATATCCAAATCCTTCCCATTCCAATTGTGAGACCCTTCCTATAGCATGAGATGTGATATCTCAATGCTTCTAATACCAAACCTGAGATCCTTCCTATGACATGAGATGTGATATCCAATTCCTTCCCATTCCAAACCTGAGACCCTTCCTATAGCATGAGACGTGATATCTCAATGCTTCTAATACCAAACCTGAGATCCTTCCTATAACATGAGATGTGATATCCAAATCCTTCCCCTTCCAAACCAGAGACCCTCCCTTTAGCATGAGATGTGATATCCAACTCCTTCCCATTCCAATCCTGAGACATTTCTGATAGCATGAGATGTGATATCTCAATGCCTCTAATACCAAACCTGAGATCCTACCTCTAACATGAAATGTGATATCCAACTCCTTCCCCTTGCAAACCTGAGAGCCTTCCTATAGCATGAGATGTGATATCGAAGTATTTCCCATTCCAATCCTGAGACCCTTCCTATAACATGAGATGTGATATCCAACTCCTTCCCATTCCAACCTGAGACCCTTCCTATAGCATGAGATGGGATATCCAACTACTTCCAAATCCAATCCTGATACCCTTCCGATAGCATGAGATGTGATATCTCAATCCCTCTAATACCAAACCTGAGATCCTTCCTATAACATGAGATGTGATATCAAAATCCTTCCCCTTCCAAATCTGAGACCCTCCCTTTAGCATGAGATGTGATATCCAACTCCTTCCCATTCCAATCCTGAGACCCTTCTGATAGCATGAGATGTGATATTCAATGCCTCTAATACCAAACCTGAGATCCTACCTCTAACATGAAATGTGATATCCAACTCCTTCCCTTTCCAAACGTGAGAGCCTCCCTATAGCATGAGATGGGATATTCAAGTCCTTCCCATTCCAATCCTGAGACCCTTCCTATAGCATGAGATGGGATATCCAACTCCTTCCCATTCCAATCCTGAGACCCTTCCGATAGCAGAGATGTGATATCTCAATGCTGATACCAAACCTGAGACCCTTCCTATGGCATGAGATGTCATATACAACTCCTTCCCATTCCAATCCTGAGACCCTTCCTATAGCATGAGATGTGATATCTCAATGCTTATACCAAACCTGAGACCCTTCCTATAGCATGAGATGTGATATCCAACTCCTTCCCATTCCAATCCTGAGACCCTTCCTATAGCATGAGATGTGATATCTCAATGCTTATACCAAACCTGAGACCCTTCCTATAGCATGAGATGTGATATCCAACTCCTTCCCATTCCAATCCTGAGACCCTTCCTATAACATGAGATGTGATATCTCAATGCTTCTAATACCAAACCTGAGACCCTTCCTATTGCATAAGATGGGATATCCAACTCCTTCCCATTCCAATCCTGAGACCCTTCCGATAGCAGAGATGTGATATCTCAATGCTGATACCAAACCTGAGACCCTTCCTATGGCATGAGATGTCATATACAACTCCTTCCCATTCCAATCCTGAGACCCTTCCTATAGCATGAGATGTGATATCTCAATGCTTATACCAAACCTGAGACCCTTCCTATAGCATGAGATGTGATATCCAACTCCTTCCCATTCCAATCCTGAGACCCTTCCTATAACATGAGATGTGATGTCTCAATGCTTCTAATACCAAACCTGAGATCCTTCCTATGGCATGAGATGTCATATAAAACTCCTTCCCATTCCATTCCTGAGACCCTTCCTATAGCATGAGATGTGATATCCAACTCCTTCCCATTCCAATCCTGAGACCCTTCCTATAGCATGAGATGTGATATCCAAATCCTTCCCATTCCAATTGTGAGACCCTTCCTATAGCATGAGATGTGATATCCAAAACCTTCCCTTTCCAAAACTGAGAGCCTACCTATAGCATGAGATGTGATATCCAACTCCTTCCCATTCCAATCCTGAGACCCTTCCTATAGCATGAGATGTGATATCTCAATGCTTATACCAAACCTGAGACCCTTCCTATAGCATGAGATGTGATATCCAAATCCTTCCCATTCCAATCCTGAGACCCTTCCTATAGCATGAGATGTGATATCCAAATCCTTCCCCTTCCAAACCTGAGACCCTCCCTTTAGCATGAGATGTGATATCCAACTCCTTCCCATTCCAATCCTGAGACCCTTCTGATAGCATGAGATGTTATATCTCAATGCCTCTAATACCAAACCTGAGATCCTACCTCTAACATGAAATGTGATATCCAACTCCTTCCCCTTCTAAACCTGGAAGCCTTCCTATAACATGAGATGTGATATCGAAGTGCTTCCCATTCCAATCCTGAGACCCTTCCTATAACATGAGATGTGATATCCAACTCCTTCCCATTCCAATCCTGAGACCCTTCCTATAGCATGAGATGTGATGTCTCAATGCTTCTAATACCAAATCTGAGATCCTTCCTATAACATGAGATGTGATATCCAACTCCTTCCCATTGCAATCTTGAGACCGTTTCTATAGCATGAGATGTGATATCTCAATGCTTATACCAAACCTGAGACCCTTCCTATAGCATGAGATGTGATATCCAAATCCTTCCCCTTCCAAACCTGATAGCCTTCCTATAGCATGAGATGTGATATCCAAGTCCTTCCCATTCCAATCCTGATACCCTTCCTATAACATGAGATGTGATATCCAACTCCTTCCCATTCCAACCTGAGACCCTTCCTATAGCATGAGATGGGATATCCAACTCCTTCCAAATCCAATCCTGATACCCTTCCGATAGCATGAGATGTGATATCCCAATGCTTCTACAAAACCTGAGACCCATACCATGGCATGAGATGTGATATCAAACTCCTTCCCATTCCAATCCTGACACCCTTCCTATAGCTTGAGATGTGATATCCAACTCCTTCCCATTCCAATTCTGAGACCCGTCCTATACCATGGGACTTGATATCTCAATGCTTCTAATACCAAACCTGAGACCGGTCCTATAACATGAGATGTGATATCCAAATCCTTCCCCTTCCAAACCTTAGACCCTTCCTTTATCATGAGATGTGATATCCAAGTCGTTCCCATTCCAATCCTGAGACCCTTCCTATAGCATGAGATGTGATATCTCAATGCTTCTAATACCAAACCTGAGACCCTTGCTATAATGAGATGGGATATCCAACTCCTTCCCATTCCAATCCTGAGACCCTTCCGATAGCAGAGATGTGATATCTCAATGCTTATACCAAACCTGAGACACTTCCTATGGCATGAGATGTCAAATACAACTCCTTCCGATTCCAATCCTGAGACCCTTCCTATAGCATGAGATGTGATATCTCAATGCTTCTAATAATAAACCTGAGATCCTTCCTATAACATGAGATGTGATATCCAACTCCTTCCCATTCCAAACCTGAGACCCTTCCGATTGCATGAGATGTGATATCAAACTCCTTCCCATTCCAATCCTGAGACCCTTCCTATACCATGAGATGTGATATCTCAATGCTTCTAATACCAAACCTGACACCCGTTCTAAAACATGAGATGTGATGTCCAAATCCTTCCCCTTCCAAACCTGAGATCTTTCCTTTAGCATGAGATGTGATATCCAACTCCTTCCCATTCCAATCCTGAGACCCTTCCTATACCATGAGATGTGATATCTCAATGCTTCTAATACCAAACCTGACACCCGTCCTAAAACATGAGATGTGATGTCCAAATCCTTCCCCTTCCAAACCTGAGATCTTTCCTTTAGCATGAGATGTGATATCCAACTCCTCCCATTCCAATCCTGAGACCCTTCCTATACCATGAGATGTGATATCTCAATGCTTCTAATACCAAACCTGACACCCGTCCTAAAACATGAGATGTGATGTCCAAATCCTTCCCCTTCCAAACCTGAGATCTTTCCTATAACATAAGATGGGATATCCAACTCCTTCCCATTCCAATCCTGAGACCCTTCCGATAGCAGAGATGTGATATCTCAATGCTTATACCAAACCTGAGACCCTTCCTGTGGCATGAGATGTCATATCCAACTCCTTCCCATTCCAATCCTGAGACCCTTCCTATAGCATGATATGTGATATCACAATTTTTCTAATACCAAACCTGAGATCCTTCCTATAACATGAGATGTGTATCCAACTCCTTCCCATTCCAAAACCTGAGACCCTTCCTATAGCATGAGATGTGATATCCAACTCCTTCCCATTCCAATCCTGAGACCCTTCCTATAGCATGAGATGTGATATCCAAATCCTTCCCATTCCAATTGTGAGACCCTTCCTATAGCATGAGATGTGATATCCAAAACCTTCCCTTTCCAAAACTGTGAGCATACCTATAGCATGAGATGTGATATCCAACTCCTTCCCATTCCAATCCTGAGACCCTTCCTATAGCATGAGATGTGATATCTCAATGCTTATACCAAACCTGAGACCCTTCCTATAGCATGAGATGTGATATCCAAATCCTTCCCATTCCAATCCTGAGACCCTTCCTATAGCATGAGATGTGATATCCAAATCCTTCCCCTTCCAAACCTGAGACCCTCCCTTTAGCATGAGATGTGATATCCAACTCCTTCCCATTCCAATCCTGAGACCCTTCTGATAGCATGAGATGTTATATCTCAATGCCTCTAATACCAAACCTGAGATCCTACCTCTAACATGAAATGTGATATCCAACTCCTTCCCCTTCTAAACCTGGAAGCCTTCCTATAACATGAGATGTGATATCGAAGTGCTTCCCATTCCAATCCTGAGACCCTTCCTATAACATGAGATGTGATATCCAACTCCTTCCCATTCCAATCCTGAGACCCTTCCTATAGCATGAGATGTGATGTCTCAATGCTTCTAATACCAAATCTGAGATCCTTCCTATAACATCAGATGTGATATCCAACTCCTTCCCATTGCAATCTTGAGACCGTTTCTATAGCATGAGATGTGATATCTCAATGCTTATACCAAACCTGAGACCCTTCCTATAGCATGAGATGTGATATCCAAATCCTTCCCCTTCCAAACCTGATAGCCTTCCTATAGCATGAGATGTGATATCCAAGTCCTTCCCATTCCAATCCTGATACCCTTCCTATAACATGAGATGTGATATCCAACTCCTTCCCATTCCAACCTGAGACCCTTCCTATAGCATGAGATGGGATATCCAACTCCTTCCAAATCCAATCCTGATACCCTTCTGATAGCATGAGATGTGATATCCCAATGCTTCTACAAAACCTGAGACCCATACCATGGCATGAGATGTGATATCAAACTCCTTCCCATTCCAATCCTGACACCCTTCCTATAGCTTGAGATGTGATATCCAACTCCGTCCCATTCCAATTCTGAGACCCGTCCTATACCATGGGACTTGATATCTCAATGCTTCTAATACCAAACCTGAGACCGGTCCTATAACATGAGATGTGATATCCAAATCCTTCCCCTTCCAAACCTTAGACCCTTCCTTTATCATGAGATGTGATATCCAAGTCGTTCCCATTCCAATCCTGAGACCCTTCCTATAGCATGAGATGTGATATCTCAATGCTTCTAATACCAAACCTGAGACCCTTGCTATAATGAGATGGGATATCCAACTCCTTCCCATTCCAATCCTGAGACCCTTCCGATAGCAGAGATGTGATATCTCAATGCTTATACCAAACCTGAGACCCTTCCTATAGCATGAGATGTGATATCTCAATGCTTCTAATAATAAACCTGAGATCCTTCCTATAACATGAGATGTGATATCCAACTCCTTCCCATTCCAAACCTGAGACCCTTCCGATTGCATGAGATGTGATATCAAACTCCTTCCCATTCCAATCCTGAGACCCTTCCTATACCATGAGATGTGATATCTCAATGCTTCTAATACCAAACCTGACACCCGTTCTAAAACATGAGATGTGATGTCCAAATCCTTCCCCTTCCAAACCTGAGATCTTTCCTTTAGCATGAGATGTGATATCCAACTCCTTCCCATTTCAATCCTGAGACCCTTCCTATACCATGAGATGTGATATCTCAATGCTTCTAATACCAAACCTGACACCCGTCCTAAAACATGAGATGTGATGTCCAAATCCTTCCCCTTCCAAACCTGAGATCTTTCCTTTAGCATGAGATGTGATATCCAACTCCTTCCCATTCCAATCCTGAGACCCTTCCTATACCATGAGATGTGATATCTCAATGCTTCTAATACCAAACCTGACACCCGTCCTAAAACATGAGATGTGATGTCCAAATCCTTCCCCTTCCAAACCTGAGATCTTTCCTATAACATAAGATGGGATATCCAACTCCTTCCCATTCCAATCCTGAGACCCTTCCGATAGCAGAGATGTGATATCTCAATGCTTATACCAAACCTGAGACCCTTCCTGTGGCATGAGATGTCATATCCAACTCCTTCCCATTCCAATCCTGAGACCCTTCCTATAGCATGATATGTGATATCACAATTTTTCTAATACCAAACCTGAGATCCTTCCTATAACATGAGATGTGTATCCAACTCCTTCCCATTCCAAAACCTGAGACCCTTCCTATAGCATGAGATGTGATATCTTAATGCTTCTAAAACCAAACCTGAGAACCATCCAATAACATATGTGAAATCCAAATCCTTCCCTTTCCAAACCTGAGACCCTTCCGATAGCATTAGATGTGATATCTCAATGCTTCTAAAACCAAACATGAGAACCATCCTATAACATGAGATGTGAAATCCAAATCCTTCCCTTTCCAAACCTGAGACCCTTCCTATAGCTTGAGATGTGATATCAAACTCCTTCCCATTCCAATCCTGTGATAGCTTGAGATGTGATATCCAACTCCTTCCCATTCCAATCCTGAGACCCTTCCTATACCATGAGATGTGATATCTCAATGCTTCTAATACCAAACCTGAGACCCGTCCTAAAACATGAGATGTGAGATCCAAATCCTTCCCCCTCCAAACCTGAGAACCTTCCTATAGCTTGAGATGTGATATCAAACTCCTTCCCATTCCAATCCTGAGATAGCTTGAGATGTGATATCCAACTCCTTCCCATTCCTATCCTGAGACCCTTCCGATAGCAGAGATGTGATATCTCAATGCTTGTACCAAACCTGAGACCCTTCCTATGGCATGAGATGTGATATCCAACTCCTTCCCATTCCAATCCTGAGACCCTTCCTATAGCATGAGATGTGATATCTCAATGCTTATACCAAACCTGAGACCCTTCCTATAGCATGAGATGTGATATCCAAATCCTTCCCATTCCAATCCTGAGACCCTTCCTATAGCATGAGATGTGATATCTCAATGCCTCTAATACCAAACCTGAGATCCTTCCTTGAACATGAAATGTGATATCCCACTCCTTCCCTTTCCAAACCTGAGAGTCTACCTATAGCATGAGATGTGATATCCAAGTCCTTCCCATTCCAATCCTTAGACACTTCCTACAGCATGAGATGTGATATCTCAATGATTCTATTACCAAACCTGAGACCCGTCCTATAACATGAGATGGGATATCCAACTCCTTCCCATTTCAATCCTGAGAAACTTCTGATAGCAGAGATGTGATATCTCAATGCTTAGACCAAACCTGAGACCCTTCCTATAACATGAGATGTGATATCCAACTCCTTCCCGTTCCAAACCTGAGACCCTTTCTATAGCAAGAATCTAATATCCAACTCCTTCCCATTCCAATCCTGAGACCATTCCTATAGCATGAGATGTGATATCTCAATGCTTCAAATACCAAACCTGAGATCCTTCCTATGACATGAGATGTGATATCCAATTCCTTCCCATTCCAAACCTGAGACCCTTCCTATAGCATGAGATGTGATATCTCAATGCTTCTAATACCAAACCTGAGATCCTTCCTATAACATGAGATGTGATATCCAAATCCTTCCCCTTCCAAACCAGAGACCCTCCCTTTAGCATGAGATGTGATATCCAACTCCTTCCCATTCCAATCCTGAGACATTTCTGATAGCATGAGATGTGATATCTCAATGCCTCTAATACCAAACCTGAGATCCTACCTCTAACATGAAATGTGATATCCAACTCCTTCCCCTTGCAAACCTGAGAGCCTTCCTATAGCATGAGATGTGATATCGAAGTATTTCCCATTCCAATCCTGAGACCCTTCCTATAATATGAGATGTGATATCCAATTCCTTCCCATTCCAACCTGAGACCCTTCCTATAGCATGAGATGGGATATCCAACTACTTCCAAATCCAATCCTGATACCCTTCCGATAGCATGAGATGTGATATCTCAATCCCTCTAATACCAAACCTGAGATCCTTCCTATAACATGAGATGTGATATCAAAATCCTTCCCCTTCCAAACCTGAGACCCTCCCTTTAGCATGAGATGTGATATCCAACTCCTTCCCATTCCAATCCTGAGACCCTTCTGATAGCATGAGATGTGATATTCAATGCCTCTAATACCAAACCTGAGATCCTACCTCTAACATGAAATGTGATATCCAACTCCTTCCCTTTCCAAACGTGAGAGCCTCCCTATAGCATGAGATGGGATGTTCAAGTCCTTCCCATTCCAATCCTGAGACCCTTCCTATAGCATGAGATGTGATATCTCAATGCTTCTAATACCAAACCTGAGACCCTTCCTATAACATAAGATGGGATATCCAACTCCTTCCCATTCCAATCCTGAGACCCTTCCGATAGCAGAGATGTGATATCTCAATGCTGATACCAAACCTGAGACCCTTCCTAAGGCATGAGATGTCATATACAACTCCTTCCCATTCCAATCCTGAGACTCTTCCTATAGCATGAGATGTGATATCTCAATGCTTATACCAAACCTGAGACCCTTCCTATAGCATGAGATGTGATATCCAACTCCTTCCCATTCCAATCCTGAGACCCTTCCTATAACATGAGATGTGATGTCTCAATGCTTCTAATACCAAACCTGAGATCCTTCCTATGGCATGATGTCATATAAAACTCCTTCGAATTCCATTCCTGAGACCCTTCAAATAGCATGAGATGTGATATCCAACTCCTTCCCATTCCAATCCTGAGACCCTTCCTATAGCATGAGATGTGATATATAATCCTTCCCATTCCAATCGTGAGACTCTTCCTATAGCATGAGATGTGATATCTCAATGCTTATACCAAACCTGAGACCCTTCCTATAGCATGAGATGTGATATCCAACTCCTTCCCATTCCAATCCTGAGACCCTTCCTATAGCATGAGATGTGATATCTCAATGCTTATACCAAACCTGAGACCCTTCCTATAGCATGAGATGTGATATCCAAATCCTTCCCATTCCAATCCTGAGACCCTTCCTATAGCATGAGATGTGATATCCAAATCCTTCCCCTTCCAAACCTGAGACCCTCCCTTTAGCATGAGATGTGATATCCAACTACTTCCCATTCCAATCCTGAGACCCTTCTGATAGCATGAGATGTTATATCTCAATGCCTCTAATACCAAACCTGAGATCCTACCTCTAACATGAAATGTGATATCCAACTCCTTCCCCTTCTAAACCTGGGAGCCTTCCTATAACATGAGATGTGATATCGAAGTGCTTCCCATTCCAATCCTGAGACCCTTCCTATAACATGAGATGTGATATCCAACTCCTTCCCATTCCAATCCTGAGACCCTTCCTATAGCATGAGATGTGATGTCTCAATGCTTCTAATACCAAATCTGAGATCCTTCCTATAACATGAGATGTGATATCCAACTCCTTCCCATTGCAATCTTGAGACCATTTCTATAGCATGAGATGTGATATCTCAATGCTTATACCAAACCTGAGACCCTTCCTATAGCATGAGATGTGATATCCAAATCCTTCCCATTCCAATCGTGAGACCCTTCCTATAGCATGAGATGTGATATCTCAATGCCTCTAATACCAAACCTGAGATCCTACCTCTAAAATGAAATTTGATATGCAACTCCTTCCCCTTCCAAACCTGATAGCCTTCCTATAGCATGAGATGTGATATCCAAGTCCTTCCCATTCCAATCCTGATACCCTTCCTATAACATGAGATGTGATATCCAATTCCTTCCCATTCCAACCTGAGACCCTTCCTATAGCATGAGATGGGATATCCAACTCCTTCCAAATCCAATCCTGATACCCTTCCGATAGCATGAGATGTGATATCCCAATGCTTCTACAAAACCTGAGACCCATACCATGGCATGAGATGTGATATCAAACTCCTTCCCATTCCAATCCTGACACCCTTCCTATAGCTTGAGATGTGATATCCAACTCCTTCCCATTCCAATTCTGAGACCCGTCCTATACCATGGGACTTGATATCTCAATGCTTCTAATACCAAACCTGAGACCGGTCCTATAACATGAGATGTGATATCCAAATCCTTCCCATTCCAATCCTGAGACCCTTCTGATAGCATGAGATGTTATATCTCAATGCCTCTAATACCAAACCTGAGATCCTACCTCTAACATGAAATGTGATATCCAACTCCTTCCCCTTCTAAACCTGGGAGCCTTAATATAACATGAGATGTGATATCGAAGTGCTTCCCATTCCAATCCTGAGACCCTTCCTATAACATGAGATGTGATATCCAACTCCTTCCCATTCCAATCCTGAGACCCTTCCTATAGCATGAGATGTGATGTCTCAATGCTTCTAATACCAAATCTGAGATCCTTCCTATAACATGAGATGTGATATCCAACTCCTTCCCATTGAAATCTTGAGACCGTTTCTATAGCATGAGATGTGATATCTCAATGCTTATACCAAACCTGAGACCCTTCCTATAGCATGAGATGTGATATCCAAATCCTTCCCATTCCAATCGTGAGACCCTTCCTATAGCATGAGATGTGATATCTCAATGCCTCTAATACCAAACCTGAGATCCTACCTCTAAAATGAAATTTGATATGCAACTCCTTCCCCTTCCAAACCTGATAGCCTTCCTATAGCATGAGATGTGATATCCAAGTCCTTCCCATTCCAATCCTGATACCCTTCCTATAACATGAGATGTGATATCCAATTCCTTCCCATTCCAACCTGAGACCCTTCCTATAGCATGAGATGGGATATCCAACTCCTTCCAAATCCAATCCTGATACCCTTCCGATAGCATGAGATGTGATATCCCAATACTTCTACAAAACCTGAGACCCATACCATGGCATGAGATGTGATATCAAACTCCTTCCCATTCCAATCCTGACACCCTTCCTATAGCTTGAGATGTGATATCCAACTCCTTCCCATTCCAATTCTGAGACCCGTCCTATACCATGGGACTTGATATCTCAATGCTTCTAATACCAAACCTGAGACCGGTCCTATAACATGAGATGTGATATCCAAATCCTTCCCCTTCCAAACCTTAGACCCTTCCTTTATCATGAGATGTGATATCCAAGTCGTTCCCATTCCAATCCTGAGACCCTTCCTATAGCATGAGATGTGATATCTCAATGCTTCTAATACCAAACCTGAGACCCTTGCTATAACATGAGATGTGATATTCAAGTCCTTCCCATTCCAATCCTGAGACCCTTCCTATAGCATGAGATGTGATATCTCAATGCTTCTAATACCAAACCTGAGACCCTTCCTATAATGAGATGGGATATCCAACTCCTTCCCATTCCAATCCTGAGACCCTTCCGATAGCAGAGATGTGATATCTCAATGCTTATACCAAACCTGAGACCCTTCCTATGGCATGAGATGTCAAATACAACTCCTTCCGATTCCAATCCTGAGACCCTTCCTATAGCATGAGATGTGATATCTCAATGCTTCTAATAATAAACCTGAGATCCTTCCTATAACATGAGATGTGATATCCAACTCCTTCCCATTCCAAACCTGAGACCCTTCCGATTGCATGAGATGTGATATCAAACTCCTTCCCATTCCAAACCTGAGATAGCTTGAGATGTGATATCCAACTCCTTCCCATTCCAATCCTGAGACCCTTCCTATACCATGAGATGTGATATCTCAATGCTTCTAATAAATGTGATATCAAACTCCTTCCCATTCCATCCTGAGACCCTTCCGATAGAATGAGATGGGATATCCAACTTCTTCCAAATCCAATACTGATACCCTTCCGATAGCATGAGATGTGATATCCCAATGCTTCTACCAAACCTGAGACCCATACTATGGCATGAGATGTGATATCAAACTCCTTCCCATTCCAATCCTGAGACCCTTCCTATAGCTTGAGGTGTGATATCCAACTCCTTCCCATTCCAATTCTGAGACCCTTCTTATACCATGAGACTTGATATCTCAATGCTTCTAATACCAAACCTGAGTCCCGTCCTATAACATGAGATGTGATATCCAAATCCTTCCCCTTCCAAACCTTAGACCCTTCCTTTATCATGAGATGTGGTATCCAACTCCTTCCCATTCCAATCCTGAGACCCTTACGATATCATGAGATTTGTTATCTCAATGCTTCTAATATCAAACTTGAGACCCTCCCTATAGCATGAGATATGACATCCAAGTCCTTCCCATTCCAATCCTGAGACCCTTCCTATAGCATGAGATGTGATATCTCTATGCTTCTAATACCAAACCTGAGACCCTTCCTATAACATGAGATGGGATATCCAACTCCTTCCCATTCCAATCCTGAGACCCTTCCGATAGCAGAGATGTGATATCTCAATGCTTATACCAAACCTGAGACCCTTCCTATGGCCTGAGATGTGATATACAACTCCTTCCCATTCCAATCCTGAGACCCTTATTTTAGCATGAGATGTGATATCTCAATGCTTATACCAACTCTGAGACCCTTCCTATAGCATGAGATGTGATATCCAAATCCTTCCCATTCCAATCCTGAGACCCTTCCTATAGCATGAGATGTGATATCTCAATGCTTATACCAAACCTGAGAGTCTACCTATAGCATGAGATGTGATATCCAACTCCTTCCCATTCCAATCCTGAGCCGCTTCCGATAGCAGAGATGTGACATCTCAATGCTTATACCAAACCTGAGACCCTTCCTATAACATGAGATGTGATATCCAACTCCTTCCCGTTCCAAACCTGAGACACTAACTATAGCATATGTGATATCCAACTCCTTCCCATTCCAAACATGAGACCCTTCCTATAGCAAGAAAGTAATATCCAACTCCTACCCATTCCAATCCTGAGACCCTTCCTATAGCAAGAGATGTGATATCCAAATCCTTCCCATTCCAATCCTGAGACCCTTCCTATAACATGAGATGTGATATCCAACTCCTTCCCATTCCAACCTGAGACACTTCCTATAGCATGAGAAGGGATATCCAACTCCTTCCCAATCCAATCCTGAGACACTTCCGATAGCAGAGATGTGATATCTCAATGCTTATACAAAACCTGAGACCCTTCCTATGGCATTAGATGTGATATCCAACTCCTTGCCATTCAAATCCTGAGACCCTTCCTATAGCATGAGAAGGGATATCCAACTCCTTCCCAATCCAATCCTGAGACCCTTCCGATAGCAGAGATGTGATATCTCAATGCTTCTACCAAACCTGAGACCCTTCCTTTAGCATGAGATGTGATATCCAAATCCTTCACATTCCAATCCTGAGACCCTTCCTATAGCATGAGATGTGATATCTCAATGCTTCTAATACCAAACCTGAGATCCTTCCTATAACATGAGATGTGATATCCAATTCCTTCCCATTCCAAACCTGAGACCCTTCCTATTGGATGAGATGTGATATCCAACTCCTTCCCATTCCAACCCTGAGACCCTTCCTATAGCATGAGATGTGATGTCTCAATGCTTCTAATACCAAACCTGAGATCCTTCCTATAACATGAGATGTGATATCCAACTCCTTCCATTCCAATCCTGAGACCCGTCCTATAGCATGAGATGTGATATCTCAATGCTTATACCAAACCTGAGACCCTTCCTATAGCATGAGATCCAACTACTTCCCATTCCAATCCTGAGACCCTTCCTATAGCATGAGATGTGATATCTCAATGCTTCTAATACCAAACCTGAGATCCTTCCTCTAACATGAAATGTGATATCCAACTCCTTCCCTTTCCAAACCTAAGAGCCTATCTATAGCATGAGATGTGATATCCAAGTCCTTCCCATTCCAACCCTTAGACCCTTCCTACAGCATGCAATATGATATCTCAATGATTCTAATAACAAACCTGAGACCCGTCCTATAACATGAGATGGGATATCCAACTCCTTCCCATTCCAATACTGAGACACTTCCGATAGCAGAGATGTGATATCTCAATGCTTATACCAAACCTGAGACCCTTCCTATAACATGAGATGTGATATCCAAATCCTTCCCGTTCCAAACCTGAGACCCTTCCTTTAGCATGAGATGTGATATCCAAATCCTTCCCGTTCCAAACCTGAGACCCTTCCTTTAGCATGAGATGTGATATCCAGCTCCTTCCCATTCCAATCCTGAGACACTTCCGATAGCATGAGATGTGATATCTCAATGCTTCTAATATCAAAACTGAGACCCTCCCTATAGCATGATATGTGATATCTAAGTCCTTCCCATTCCAATCCTGAGACACTCCCTATAGCATGAGATGTGATATCCAACTCTTTCCCATTCCAATCCTGAGACCCTTCCTATAGCATGAGATATGATATCTCAATACTTCTAATACCAAACGTGAGATCCTTCCGATAACATGAGATGTGATATCCAAATCCTTCCCCTTCCAAACCTGAGACCCTCCTTTTAGCATGAGATGTGATATCCAACTCCTTCCCATTCCAATCCTGAGACCCTTCTGATAGCATGAGGTGTGATATCTCAATGCTTCTAATACCAAACCTGAGATCCTTCCGATAGCATGAGATGTGATATCTCAATGCTTCTAATACCAAACCTGAGATCCTTCCTATAACATGAGATGTGATATCCAAATCCTTCCCCTTCCAAACCTGAGACCCTCCCTTTAGCATGAGATGTGATATCCAACTCCTTCCCATTCCATTCCTGAGACCCTTCTGATAGCATGAGATGTGATATCTCAATGCCTCTAATACCAAACCTGAGATCCTACCTCTAACATGAAATGTGATATCCAACTCTTTCCCCTTCCAAACCTGAGAGCCTTCCTATAGCATGAGATGTGATATCCAAGTCCTTCCCATTCCAATCCTGAGACCCTTCCTATAGCTTGAGATGTGATATCCAACTCCTTCCCATTCCAATTCTGAGACCCTTCCTATACTCTGAGACTTGATATCTCAATGCTTCTAATACCAAACCTGAGACCCGTAATATAACATGAGATGTGATATCCAAATCCTTCCCCTTCCAACCTTAGACCCTTCCTTTATCATGAGATGTGATATCCAACTCCTTCCCATTCCAATCCTGAGACCCTTCCGATATCATGAGATGTGATATCTCAAAGCTTCTAATATCAAACTTGAGACCCTCCCTATAGCATGAGATGTGATATCCAAGTCCTTCCCATTCCAATCCTGAGACCCTTCCTATAGCATGAGATGTGATATCTCAATGCTTCTAATACCAAACCTGAGACCCTTCCTATAACATGAGATGGGAATATCCAACTCCTTCCCATTCCAATCCTGAGACCCTTCCGATAGCAGAGATGTGATATCTCAATGCTTATACCAAACCTGAGACCCTTCCTATGGCATGAGATGTGATATCCAACTCCTTGCCATTCAAATCCTGAGACCCTTCCTATAGCATGAGAAGGGATATCCAACTCCTTCCCAATCCAATCCTGAGACCCTTCCGATAGCAGAGACGTGATATCTCAATGCTTCTACCAAACCTGAGACCCTTCCTTTAGCATGAGATGTGATATCCAAATCCTTCACATTCCAATCCTGAGATCCTTCCTATAACATGAGATGTGATATCCAATTCCTTCCCATTCCAAACCTGAGACCCTTCCTATTGGATGAGATGTGATATCCAACTCCTTCCCATTCCAACCCTGAGACCCTTCCTATAGCATGAGATGTGATGTCTCAATGCTTCTAATACCAAACCTGAGATCCTTCCTATAACATGAGATGTGATATCCAACTCCTTCCATTCCAATCCTGAGACCCGTCCTATAGCATGAGATGTGATATCTCAATGCTTATACCAAACCTGAGACCCTTCCTATAGCATGAGATGTGATATCCAACTACTTCCCATTCCAATCCTGAGACCCTTCCTATAGCATGAGATGTGATATCTCAATGCTTCTAATACCAAACCTGAGATCCTTCCTCTAACATGAAATGTGATATCCAACTCCTTCCCTTTCCAAACCTAAGAGCCTATCTATAGCATGAGATGTGATATCCAAGTCCTTCCCATTCCAATCCTTAGACCCATCCTACAGCATGCAATATGATATCTCAATGATTCTAATAACAAACCTGAGACCCGTCCTATAGCATGAGATATGATATCCAAGTCCTTCCCATTCCAATCCTGAGACCCTTCCTATAACATGAAATGTGATATCCAACTCCTTCCCATTCCAACCTGAGACCCTTCCTATAGCATGAGATGGGATATCCAACTTCTTCCAAATCCAATACTGATACCCTTCCGATAGCATGAGATGTGATGTCCCAATGCTTCTACCAAACCTGAGACCCATACTATGGCATGAGATGTGATATCAAACTCCTTCCCATTCCAATCCTGAGACCCTTCCTATAGCTTGAGGTGTGATATCCAACTCCTTCCCATTCCAATTCTGAGACCCTTCTTATACGATGAGACTTGATATCTCAATGCTTCTAATACCAAACCTGAGACCCGTCCTATAACATGAGATGTGATATCCAAATCCTTCCCCTTCCAAACCTTAGACCCTTCGTTTATCATGAGATGTGATATCCAACTCCTTCCCATTCCAATCCTGAGACCCTTCCGATATCATGAGATTTGTTATCTCAATGCTTCTAATATCAAACTTGAGACCCTCCCTATAGCATGAGATGTGACATCCAAGTCCTTCCCATTCCAATCCTGAGACCCTTCCTATAGCATGAGATGTGATATCTCTATGCTTCTAATACCAAACCTGAGACCCTTCCTATAACATGAGATGGGATATCCAACTCCTTCCCATTCCAATCCTGAGACCCTTCCGATAGCAGAGATGTGATATCTCAATGCTTATACCAAACCTGAGAACCTTCCTATGGCCTGAGATGTCATATACAACTCCTTCCCATTCCAATCCTGAGACCCTTCCTTTAGCATGAGATGTGATATCTCAATGCTTATACCAAATCTGAGACCCTTCCTATAGCATGAGATGTGATATCCAATTCCTTCCCATTCCAATCCTGAGACCCTTCCTATAGCATGAGATGTGATATCTCAATGCTTATACCAAACCTGAGAGCCTACCTATAGCATGAGATGTGATATCCAAGTCCATCCCATTCCAATCCTTAGACCCTTCCTACAGCATGCGATGTGATATCTCAATGATTCTGATACCAAACCAGAGACTCTTCCTATAACATGAGATGGGATATCCAACTCCTTCCCATTCCAATCCTGAGCCGCTTCCGATAGCAGAGATGTGATATCTCAATGCTTATACCAAACCTGAGACCCTTCCTATAACATGAGATGTGATATCCAACTCCTTCCCGTTCCAAACCTGAGACACTAACTATAGCATATGTGATATCCAACTCCTTCCCATTCCAAACATGAGACCCTTTCTATAGCAAGAAAGTAATATCCAACTCCTACCCATTCCAAACCTGAGACCCTTCCTATAGCAAGAGATGTGATATCCAAATCCTTCCCATTCCAATCCTGAGACCCTTCCTATAACATGAGATGTGATATCCAACTCCTTCCCATTCCAACCTGAGACACTTCCTATCGCATGAGAAGGGATATCCAACTCCTTCCCAATCCAATCCTGAGACCCTTCCGATAGCAGAGATGTGATATCTCAATGCTTATACCAAACCTGAGACCCTTCCTATGGCATGAGATGTGATATTCAACTCCTTGCCATTCAAATCCTAAGACCCTTCCTATAGCATGAGATGTGATATCTCTATGCTTCTAATACCAAACCTGAGACCCTTCCTATAACATGAGATGGGATATCCAACTCCTTCCCATTCCAATCCTGAGACCCTTCCGATAGCAGAGATGTGATATCTCAATGCTTATACCAAACCTGAGAACCTTCCTATGGCCTGAGATGTCATATACAACTCCTTCCCATTCCAAACCTGAGACCCTTCCTTTAGCATGAGATGTGATATCTCAATGCTTATACCAAATCTGAGACCCTTCCTACAGCATGAGATGTGATATCCAATTCCTTCCCATTCCAATTCTGAGACCCTTCCTATAGCATGAGATGTGATATCTCAATCCTTATACCAAACCTGAGAGCCTACCTATAGCATGAGATGTGATCTCCAAGTCCATCCCATTCCAATCCTTAGACCCTTCCTACAGCATGCAATGTGATATCTCAATGATTCTAATACTAAACCAGAGACTCTTCCTATAACATGAGATGTGATATCCAATTCCTTCCCATTCCAAACCTGAGACCCTTCCTATTGGATGAGATGTGATATCCAACTCCTTCCCATTCCAACCCTGAGACCCTTCCTATAGCATGAGATGTGATGTCTCAATGCTTCTAATACCAGACCTGAGATCCTTCCTATAACATGAGATGTGATATCCAACTCCTTCCATTCCAATCCTGAGACCCGTCCTATAGCATGAGATGTGATATCTCAATGCTTATACCAAACCTGAGACCCTTCCTATAGCATGAGATGTGATATCCAACTGCTTCCCATTCCAATCCTGAGACCCTTCCTATAGCATGAGATGTGATATCTCAATGCCTCTAATACCAAACCTGAGATCCTTCCTCTAACATGAAATGTGATATCCAACTCCTTCCCTTTCCAAACCTAAGAGCCTATCTATAGCATGAGATGTGATATCCAAGACCTTCCCATTCCAACCCTTAGACCTTTCCTACAGCATGCAATATGATATCTCAATGATTCTAATAACAAACCTGAGACCCGTCCTATAACATGAGATGGGATATCCAACTCCTTCCCATTCCAATCCTGAGACACTTCCGATAGCAGAGATGTGATACCTCAATGCTTATACCAAACCTGAGACCCTTCCTATAACATGAGATGTGATATCCAAATCCTTCCCGTTCCAAACCTGAGACCCTTCCTTTAGCATGAGATGTGATATCCAGCTCCTTCCCATTCCAATCCTGAGACACTTCCGATAGCATGAGATGTGATATCTCAATGCTTCTAATATCAAAACTGAGACCCTCCCTATAGCATGATATGTGATATCTAAGTCCTTCCCATTCCAATCCTGAGACCCTCCCTATAGCATGAGATGTGATATCTCAATGCTTCTACCAAACCTGAGACCGTTCCTTTAGCATGAGATGTGATATCCAACTCCTTCCCATTCCAATCCTGAGACCCTTCCTATAGCATGAGATGTGATATCTCAATACTTCTAATACCAAACCTGAGATCCTTCCGATAACATGAGATGTGATATTCAAATCCTTCCCCTTCCAAACCTGAGACCCTCCCTTTAGCATGAGATGTGATATCCAACTCCTTCCCATTCCAATCCTGAGAACCTTCTGATAGCATGAGATGTGATATCTCAATGCTTCTAATACCAAACCTGAGATCCTTCCTATAACATGAGATGTGATATCCAAATCCTTCCCCTTCCAAACCTGAGACCCTCACTTTAGCATGAGATGTGATATCCAACTCCTTCCCATTCCAATCCTGAGACCCTTCTGATAGCATGAGATGTGATATCTCAATGCCTCTTATACCAAACCTGAGATCCTACCTCTAACATGAAATGTGATATCCAACTCTTTCCCCTTCCAAACCTGAGAGCCTTCCTATAGCATGAGATGTGATATCCAAGTCCTTCCCATTCCAATCCTGAGACCCTTCCTATAACATGAGATGTGATATCCAACTCCTTCCCATTCCAACCTGAGACCCTTCCTATAGCATGAGATGGGATATCCCAATGCTAATACCAAACCTGAGATCCATACTATGGCATGAGATGTGATATCAAACTCCTTCCCATTCCAATCCTGAGACCCTTCCTATAGCTTGAGATGTGATATCCAACTCCTTCCCATTCCAGTTCTGAGACCCTTCCTATACCATGAGACTTGATATCTCAATGCTTCTAATACCAAACCTGAGACCGGTCCTATAACATGAGATGTGATATCCAAATCCTTCCCCTTCCAAACCTTAGACCCTTCTTTTATCATGAGATGTGATATCCAACTCCTTCCTATTCCAATCCTGAGATCCTTCCGATATCATGAGATGTGATATCTCAATGCTTCTAATATCAAACTTGAGACCCTCCCTATAGCATGAGATGTGATATCCAAGTCCTTCCCATTGCAATCCTGAGACCCTTCCTATAGCATGAGATGTGATGTCTCAATGCTTCAAATACCAAACCTGAGACCCTTCCTATAACATGAGATGGGAATATCCAACTCCTTCCCATTCCAATCCTGAGACCCTTCCGATAGCAGAGATGTGATATCTCAATGCTTCTAATATCAAAAATGAGACCCTCCCTATAGCATGATATGTGATATCTAAGTCCTTCCCATTCCAATCTTGAGACCCTTCCTATAGCATGAGATGTGATATCTCAATGCTTCTACCAAACCTGAGACCGTTCCTTTAGCATGAGATGTGATATCCAACTCCTTCCCATTCCAATCCTGAGACCCTTCCTATAGCATGAGATGTGATATCTCAATACTTCTAATACCAAACCTGAGATCCTTCCGATAACATGATTTGTGATATCCAAATCCTTCCCCTTCCAAACCTGAGACCCTCCCTTTAGCATGAGATGTGATATCCAACTCCTTCCCATTCCAATCCTGAGAACCTTCTGATAGCATGAGATGTGATATCTCAATGCTTCTAATACCAAACCTGAGATCCTTCCTATAACATGAGATGTGATATCCAAATCCTTCCCCTTCCAAACCTGAGACCCTCACTTTAGCATGAGATGTGATATCCAACTCCTTCCCATTCCAATCCTGAGACCCTTCTGATAGCATGAGATGTGATATCTCAATGCCTCTTATACCAAACCTGAGATCCTACCTCTAACATGAAATGTGATATCCAACTCTTTCCCCTTCCAAACCTGAGAGCCTTCCTATAGCATGAGATGTGATATCCAAGTCCTTCCCATTCCAATCCTGAGACCCTTCCTATAACATGAGATGTGATATCCAACTCCTTCCCATTCCAACCTGAGACCCTTCCTATAGCATGAGATGGGATATCCCAATGCTGATACCAAACCTGAGACCCATACTATGGCATGAGATGTGATATCAAACTCCTTCCCATTCCAATCCTGAGACCCTTCCTATAGCTTGAGATGTGATATCCAACTCCTTCCCATTCCAGTTCTGAGACCCTTCCTATACCATGAGACTTGATATCTCAATGCTTCTAATACCAAACCTGAGACCGGTCCTATAACATGAGATGTGATATCCAAATCCTTCCCCTTCCAAACCTTAGACCCTTCTTTTATCATGAGATGTGATATCCAACTCCTTCCCATTCCAATCCTGAGATCCTTCCGATATCATGAGATGTGATATCTCAATGCTTCTAATATCAAACTTGAGACCCTCCCTATAGCATGAGATGTGATATCCAAGTCCTTCCCATTGCAATCCTGAGACCCTTCCTATAGCATGAGATGTGATGTCTCAATGCTTCAAATACCAAACCTGAGACCCTTCCTATAACATGAGATGGGAATATCCAACTCCTTCCCATTCCAATCCTGAGACCCTTCCGATAGCAGAGATGTGATATCTCAATGCTTATACCAAACCTGAGATCCTTCCTATAACATGAGATGTGATATCCAACTCCTTCCCATTCCAATCCTGAGACACTTCCTATAGCATGAGATGTGATATCTCACTGCTTATACCAAACCTGAGACCCTTCCTATAGCATGAGATGTGATATCCAACTCCTTCCAATTCCAATCCTGAGACCCTTCCTATAGCATGAGATGTGATATCTCAATGCTTCTAATATCAAACTTGAGATACTCCCTATAGCATGAGATGTGATATCCAAGTCCTTCCCATTCCAATCCTGAGACACTTCCTATAGCATGAGATGTGATGTCTCAATGCTTCTAATACCAAACCTGAGATCCTTCCTATAACATGAGATGTGATATCCAACTCCTTCCATTCCAATCCTGAGACCCTTCCTATAGCATGAGATATGATATCTCAATTCTTATACCAAACCTGAGACCCTTCCTATAACATGAGATGTGATATCCAACTCCTTCCATTCCAATCCTGAGACCCTTCCTATAGCATGAGATATGATATCTCAATTCTTATACCAAACCTGAGACCCTTCCTATAGCATGAGATGTGATATCTCAATGCCTCTAATACCAAACCTGAGATCCTTCCTCTAACATGAAATGTGATATCCAACTCCTTCCCTTTCCAAACCTGAGAGCCTATCCATAGCATGAGATGTGATATCCAAGTCCTTCCCATTCCAATCCTTAGACCCTTCCTACAGCATGCAATATGATATCTCAATGATTCTAATAACAATCCTGAGACCCGTCCTATAACATGAGATGGGATATCCAACTCCTTCCCATTCCAATCCTGAGACACTTCCGATAGCAGATTTGTGATATCTCAATGCTTATACCAAACTTGAGACCCTTCCTATAACATGAGATCGGATATCCAACTCCTTCCCGTTCCAAACCTGAGACCCTTCCTTTAGCATGAGATGTGATATCTCAATCCTTATACCAAACCTGAGAGCCTACCTATAGCATGAGATGTGATCTCCAAGTCCATCCCATTCCAATCCTTAGACCCTTCCTACAGCATGCAATGTGATATCTCAATGATTCTAATACTAAACCAGAGACTCTTCCTATAACATGAGATGTGATATCCAATTCCTTCCCATTCCAAACCTGAGACCCTTCCTATTGGATGAGATGTGATATCCAACTCCTTCCCATTCCAACCCTGAGACCCTTCCTATAGCATGAGATGTGATGTCTCAATGCTTCTAATACCAGACCTGAGATCCTTCCTATAACATGAGATGTGATATCCAACTCCTTCCATTCCAATCCTGAGACCCGTCCTATAGCATGAGATGTGATATCTCAATGCTTATACCAAACCTGAGACCCTTCCTATAGCATGAGATGTGATATCCAACTGCTTCCCATTCCAATCCTGAGACCCTTCCTATAGCATGAGATGTGATATCTCAATGCTTCTAATACCAAACCTGAGATCCTTCCTCTAACATGAAATGTGATATCCAACTCCTTCCCTTTCCAAACCTAAGAGCCTATCTATAGCATGAGATGTGATATCCAAGACCTTCCCATTCCAACCCTTAGACCTTTCCTACAGCATGCAATATGATATCTCAATGATTCTAATAACAAACCTGAGACCCGTCCTATAACATGAGATGGGATATCCAACTCCTTCCCATTCCAATCCTGAGACACTTCCGATAGCAGAGATGTGATATCTCAATGCTTATACCAAACCTGAGACCCTTCCTATAACATGAGATGTGATATCCAAATCCTTCCCGTTCCAAACCTGAGACCCTTCCTTTAGCATGAGATGTGATATCCAGCACCTTCCCATTCCAATCCTGAGACACTTCCGATAGCATGAGATGTGATATCTCAATGCTTCTAATATCAAAACTGAGACCCTCCCTATAGCATGATATGTGATATCTAAGTCCTTCCCATTCCAATCCTGAGACCCTCCCTATAGCATGAGATGTGATATCCAACTCCTTCCCATTCCAATCCTGAGACCCTTCCTATAGCATGAGATATGATATCTCAATACTTCTAATACCAAACGTGAGACCCTTCCGATAACATGAGATGTGATATCCAAATCCTTCCCTTTCCAAACCTGAGACCCTCCCTTTAGCATGAGATGTGATATCCAACTCCTTCCTATTCCAATCCTGAGACTCTTCTGATAGCATGAGATGTGATATCTCAATGCTTCTAATACCAAACCTGAGATCCTTCCGATAGCATAAGATGTGATATCTCAATGCTTCTAATACCAAACCTGAGATCCTTCCTATAACATGAGATGTGATATCCAAATCCTTCCCCTTCCAAACCTGAGACCCTCCCTTTAGCATGAGATGTGATATCCAACTCCTTCCCATTCCATTCCTGAGCCCCTTCCTATACCATGAGATGTGATATCTCAATGCTTCTAATACCAAACCTGAGATCCTTCCGATAGCATAAGATGTGATATCTCAATGCTTCTAATACCAAACCTGAGATCCTTCCTATAACATGAGATGTGATATCCAAATCCTTCCCCTTCCAAACCTGAGACCCTCCCTTTAGCATGAGATGTCATATCCAACTCCTTCCCATTCCAATCCTGAGACCCTTCCTATACCATGAGATGTGATATCTCAATGCTTCTAATACCAAACCTGACACCCGTCCTAAAACATGAGATGTGATGTCCAAATCCTTCCCCTTCCAAACCTGAGATCTTTCCTATAACATAAGATGGGATATCCAACTCCTTCCCATTCCAATCCTGAGACCCTTCCGATAGCAGAGATGTGATATCTCAATGCTTATACCAAACCTGAGACCCTTCCTGTGGCATGAGATGTCATATCCAACTCCTTCCCATTCCAATCCTGAGACCCTTCCTATAGCATGATATGTGATATCACAATTTTTCTAATACCAAACCTGAGATCCTTCCTATAACATGAGATGTGTATCCAACTCCTTCCCATTCCAAAACCTGAGACCCTTCCTATAGCATGAGATGTGATATCTTAATGCTTCTAAAACCAAACCTGAGAACCATCCAATAACATATGTGAAATCCAAATCCTTCCCTTTCCAAACCTGAGACCCTTCCGATAGCATTAGATGTGATATCTCAATGCTTCTAAAACCAAACATGATAACCATCCTATAACATGAGATGTGAAATCCAAATCCTTCCCTTTCCAAACCTGAGACCCTTCCTATAGCTTGAGATGTGATATCAAACTCCTTCCCATTCCAATCCTGTGATAGCTTGAGATGTGATATCCAACTCCTTCCCATTCCAATCCTGAGACCCTTCCTATACCATGAGATGTGATATCTCAATGCTTCTAATACCAAACCTGAGACCCGTCCTAAAACATGAGATGTGAGATCCAAATCCTTCCCCCTCCAAACCTGAGAACCTTCCTATAGCTTGAGATGTGATATCAAACTCCTTCCCATTCCAATCCTGAGATAGCTTGAGATGTGATATCCAACTCCTTCCCATTCCTATCCTGAGACCCTTCCGATAGCAGAGATGTGATATCTCAATGCTTGTACCAAACCTGAGACCCTTCCTATGGCATGAGATGTGATATCCAACTCCTTCCCATTCCAATCCTGAGACCCTTCCTATAGCATGAGATGTGATATCTCAATGCTTATACCAAACCTGAGACCCTTCCTATAGCATGAGATGTGATATCCAAATCCTTCCCATTCCAATCCTGAGACCCTTCCTATAGCATGAGATGTGATATCTCAATGCCTCTAATACCAAACCTGAGATCCTTCCTTGAACATGAAATGTGATATCCCACTCCTTCCCTTTCCAAACCTGAGAGTCTACCTATAGCATGAGATGTGATATCCAAGTCCTTCCCATTCCAATCCTTAGACACTTCCTACAGCATGAGATGTGATATCTCAATGATTCTATTACCAAACCTGAGACCCGTCCTATAACATGAGATGGGATATCCAACTCCTTCCCATTTCAATCCTGAGAAACTTCTGATAGCAGAGATGTGATATCTCAATGCTTAGACCAAACCTGAGACCCTTCCTATAACATGAGATGTGATATCCAACTCCTTCCCGTTCCAAACCTGAGACCCTTTCTATAGCAAGAATCTAATATCCAATTCCTTCCCATTGCAATCCTGAGACCATTCCTATAGCATGAGATGTGATATCTCAATGCTTCTAATACCAAACCTGAGATCCTTCCTATGACATGAGATGTGATATCCAATTCCTTCCCATTCCAAACCTGAGACCCTTCCTATAGCATGAGATGTGATATCTCAATGCTTCTAATACCAAACCTGAGATCCTTCCTATAACATGAGATGTGATATCCAAATCCTTCCCCTTCCAAACCAGAGACCCTCCCTTTAGCATGAGATGTGATATCCAACTCCTTCCCATTCCAATCCTGAGACATTTCTGATAGCATGAGATGTGATATCTCAATGCCTCTAATACCAAACCTGAGATCCTACCTCTAACATGAAATGTGATATCCAACTCCTTCCCCTTGCAAACCTGAGAGCCTTCCTATAGCATGAGATGTGATATCGAAGTATTTCCCATTCCAATCCTGAGACCCTTCCTATAACATGAGATGTGATATCCAATTCCTTCCCATTCCAACCTGAGACCCTTCCTATAGCATGAGATGGGATATCCAACTACTTCCAAATCCAATCCTGATACCCTTCCGATAGCATGAGATGTGATATCTCAATCCCTCTAATACCAAACCTGAGATCCTTCCTATAACATGAGATGTGATATCAAAATCCTTCCCCTTCCAAACCTGAGACCCTCCCTTTAGCATGAGATGTGATATCCAACTCCTTCCCATTCCAATCCTGAGACCCTTCTGATAGCATGAGATGTGATATTCAATGCCTCTAATACCAAACCTGAGATCCTACCTCTAACATGAAATGTGATATCCAACTCCTTCCCTTTCCAAACGTGAGAGCCTCCCTATAGCATGAGATGGGATATTCAAGTCCTTCCCATTCCAATCCTGAGACCCTTCCTATAGCATGAGATGTGATATCTCAATGCTTCTAATACCAAACCTGAGACCCTTCCTATAACATAAGATGGGATATCCAACTCCTTCCCATTCCAATCCTGAGACCCTTCCGATAGCAGAGATGTGATATCTCAATGCTGATACCAAACCTGAGACCCTTCCTATGGCATGAGATGTCATATACAACTCCTTCCCATTCCAATCCTGAGACCCTTCCTATAGCATGAGATGTGATATCTCAATGCTTATACCAAACCTGAGACCCTTCCTATAGCATGAGATGTGATATCCAACTCCTTCCCATTCCAATCCTGAGACCCTTCCTATAACATGAGATGTGATGTCTCAATGCTTCTAATACCAAACCTGAGATCCTTCCTATGGCATGAGATGTCATATAAAACTCCTTCCCATTCCATTCCTGAGACCCTTCCTATAGCATGAGATGTGATATCCAACTCCTTCCCATTCCAATCCTGAGACCCTTCCTATAGCATGAGATGTGATATCCAAATCCTTCCCATTCCAATCGTGAGACTCTTCCTATAGCATGAGATGTGATATCCAAAACCTTCCCTTTCCAAAACTGAGAGCCTACCTATAGCATGAAATGTGATATCCAACTCCTTCCCATTCCAATCCTGAGACCCTTCCTATAGCATGAGATGTGATATCTCAATGCTTATACCAAACCTGAGACCCTTCCTATAGCATGAGATGTGATATCCAAATCCTTCCCATTCCAATCCTGAGACCCTTCCTATAGCATGAGATGTGATATCCAAATCCTTCCCCTTCCAAACCTGAGACCCTCCCTTTAGCATGAGATGTGATATCCAACTACTTCCCATTCCAATCCTGAGACCCTTCTGATAGCATGAGATGTTATATCTCAATGCCTCTAATACCAAACCTGAGATCCTACCTCTAGCATGAAATGTGATATCCAACTCCTTCCCCTTCTAAACCTGGGAGCCTTCCTATAACATGAGATGTGATATCGAAGTGCTTCCCATTCCAATCCTGAGACCCTTCCTATAACATGAGATGTGATATCCAACTCCTTCCCATTCCAATCCTGAGACCCTTCCTATAGCATGAGATGTGATGTCTCAATGCTTCTAATACCAAATCTGAGATCCTTCCTATAACATGAGATGTGATATCCAACTCCTTCCCATTGCAATCTTGAGACCATTTCTATAGCATGAGATGTGATATCTCAATGCTTATACCAAACCTGAGACCCTTCCTATAGCATGAGATGTGATATCCAAATCCTTCCCATTCCAATCGTGAGACCCTTCCTATAGCATGAGATGTGATATCTCAATGCCTCTAATACCAAACCTGAGATCCTACCTCTAAAATGAAATTTGATATGCAACTCCTTCCCCTTCCAAACCTGATAGCCTTCCTATAGCATGAGATGTGATATCCAAGTCCTTCCCATTCCAATCCTGATACCCTTCCTATAACATGAGATGTGATATCCAATTCCTTCCCATTCCAACCTGAGACCCTTCCTATAGCATGAGATGGGATATCCAACTCCTTCCAAATCCAATCCTGATACCCTTCCGATAGCATGAGATGTGATATCCCAATGCTTCTACAAAACCTGAGACCCATACCATGGCATGAGATGTGATATCAAACTCCTTCCCATTCCAATCCTGACACCCTTCCTATTGCTTGAGATGTGATATCCAACTCCTTCCCATTCCAATTCTGAGACCCGTCCTATACCATGGGACTTGATATCTCAATGCTTCTAATACCAAACCTGAGACCGGTCCTATAACATGAGATGTGATATCCAAATCCTTCCCATTCCAATCCTGAGACCCTTCTGATAGCATGAGATGTTATATCTCAATGCCTCTAATACCAAACCTGAGATCCTACCTCTAACATGAAATGTGATATCCAACTCCTTCCCCTTCTAAACCTGGGAGCCTTCCTATAACATGAGATGTGATATCGAAGTGCTTCCCATTCCAATCCTGAGACCCTTCCTATAACATGAGATGTGATATCCAACTCCTTCCCATTCCAATCCTGAGACCCTTCCTATAGCATGAGATGTGATGTCTCAATGCTTCTAATACCAAATCTGAGATCCTTCCTATAACATGAGATGTGATATCCAACTCCTTCCCATTGCAATCTTGAGACCGTTTCTATAGCATGAGATGTGATATCTCAATGCTTATACCAAACCTGAGACCCTTCCTATAGCATGAGATGTGATATCCAAATCCTTCCCATTCCAATCGTGAGACCCTTCCTATAGCATGAGATGTGATATCTGAATGCCTCTAATACCAAACCTGAGATCCTACCTCTAAAATGAAATTTGATATGCAACTCCTTCCCCTTCCAAACCTGATAGCCTTCCTATAGCATGAGATGTGATATCCAAGTCCTTCCCATTCCAATCCTGATACCCTTCCTATAACATGAGATGTGATATCCAATTCCTTCCCATTCCAACCTGAGACCCTTCCTATAGCATGAGATGGGATATCCAACTCCTTCCAAATCCAATCCTGATACCCTTCCGATAGCATGAGATGTGATATCCCAATACTTCTACAAAACCTGAGACCCATACCATGGCATGAGATGTGATATCAAACTCCTTCCCATTCCAATCCTGACACCCTTCCTATAGCTTGAGATGTGATATCCAACTCCTTCCCATTCCAATTCTGAGACCCGTCCTATACCATGGGACTTGATATCTCAATGCTTCTAATACCAAACCTGAGACCGGTCCTATAACATGAAATGTGATATCAAAATCCTTCCCCTTCCAAACCTTAGACCCTTCCTTTATCATGAGATGTGATATCCAAGTCGTTCCCATTCCAATCCTGAGACCCTTCCTATAGCATGAGATGTGATATCTCAATGCTTCTAATACCAAACCTGAGACCCTTGCTATAACATGAGATGTGATATTCAAGTCCTTCCCATTCCAATCCTGAGACCCTTCCTATAGCATGAGATGTGATATCTCAATGCTTCTAATACCAAACCTGAGACCCTTCCTATAATGAGATGGGATATCCAACTCCTTCCCATTCCAATCCTGAGACCCTTCCGATAGCAGAGATGTGATATCTCAATGCTTATACCAAACCTGAGACCCTTCCTATGGCATGAGATGTCAAATACAACTCCTTCCGATTCCAATCCTGAGACCCTTCCTATAGCATGAGATGTGATATCTCAATGCTTCTAATAATAAACCTGAGATCCTTCCTATAACATGAGATGTGATATCCAACTCCTTCCCATTCCAAACCTGAGACCCTTCCGATTGCATGAGATGTGATATCAAACTCCTTCCCATTCCAATCCTGAGATAGCTTGAGATGTGATATCCAACTCCTTCCCATTCCAATCCTGAGACCCTTCCTATAGCAAGAGATGTGATATCCAAATCCTTCCCATTCCAATCCTGAGATCCTTCCTATACCATGAGATGTGATATCTCAATGCTTCTAATAAATGTGATATCAAACTCCTTCCCATTCCATCCTGAGACCCTTCCGATAGAATGAGATGGGATATCCAACTTCTTCCAAATCCAATACTGATACCCTTCCGATAGCATGAGATGTGATATCCCAATGCTTCTACCAAACCTGAGACCCATACTATGGCATGAGATGTGATATCAAACTCCTTCCCATTCCAATCCTGAGACCCTTCCTATAGCTTGAGGTGTGATATCCAACTCCTTCCCATTCCAATTCTGAGACCCTTCTTATACCATGAGACTTGATATCTCAATGCTTCTAATACCAAACCTGAGTCCCGTCCTATAACATGAGATGTGATATCCAAATCCTTCCCCTTCCAAACCTTAGACCCTTCCTTTATCATGAGATGTGGTATCCAACTCCTTCCCATTCCAATCCTGAGACCCTTCCGATATCATGAGATTTGTTATCTCAATGCTTCTAATATCAAACTTGAGACCCTCCCTATAGCATGAGATATGACATCCAAGTCCTTCCCATTCCAATCCTGAGACCCTTCCTATAGCATGAGATGTGATATCTCTATGCTTCTAATACCAAACCTGAGACCCTTCCTATAACATGAGATGGGATATCCAACTCCTTCCCATTCCAATCCTGAGACCCTTCCGATAGCAGAGATGTGATATCTCAATGCTTATACCAAACCTGAGACCCTTCCTATGGCCTGAGATGTCATATACAACTCCTTCCCATTCCAATCCTGAGACCCTTATTTTAGCATGAGA
The DNA here is from genome assembly GCF_040938575.1 of Ambystoma mexicanum. NCBI lineage: Eukaryota > Metazoa > Chordata > Amphibia > Caudata > Ambystomatidae > Ambystoma > Ambystoma mexicanum. The sequence continues at coordinate 1,352,315 of NW_027182479.1, read as the reverse complement.
TGTGATATCTCAATGCTTATACCAAATCTGAGACCCTTCCTATAGCATGAGATGTGATATCCAAATCCTTCCCATTCCAATCCTGAGACCCTTCCTATAGCATGAGATGTGATATCTCAATGCTTATACCAAACCTGAGAGCCTACCTATAGCATGAGATGTGATATCCAACTCCTTCCCATTCCAATCCTGAGCCGCTTCCGATAGCAGAGATGTGACATCTCAATGCTTATACCAAACCTGAGACCCTTCCTATAACATGAGATGTGATATCCAACTCCTTCCCGTTCCAAACCTGAGACACTAACTATAGCATATGTGATATCCAACTCCTTCCCATTCCAAACATGAGACCCTTCATATAGCAAGAAAGTAATATCCAACTCCTACCCATTCCAATCCTGAGATCCTTCCTATAGCAAGAGATGTGATATCCAAATCCTTCCCATTCCAATCCTGAGACCCTTCCTATAACATGAGATGTGATATCCAACTCCTTCCCATTCCAACCTGAGACACTTCCTATAGCATGAGAAGGGATATCCAACTCCTTCCCAATCCAATCCTGAGACCCTTCCGATAGCAGAGATGTGATATCTCAATGCTTATACAAAACCTGAGACCCTTCCTATGGCATTAGATGTGATATCCAACTCCTTGCCATTCAAATCCTGAGACCATTCCTATAGCATGAGAAGGGATATCCAACTCCTTCCCAATCCAATCCTGAGACCCTTCCGATAGCAGAGACGTGATATCTCAATGCTTCTACCAAACCTGAGACCCTTCCTTTAGCATGAGATGTGATATCCAAATCCTTCACATTCCAATCCTGAGACCCTTCCTATAGCATGAGATGTGATATCTCAATGCTTCTAATACCAAACCTGAGATCCTTCCTATAACATGAAATGTGATATCCAATTCCTTCCCATTCCAAACCTGAGACCCTTCCTATTGGATGAGATGTGATATCCAACTCCTTCCCATTCCAACCCTGAGACCCTTCCTATAGCATGAGATGTGATGTCTCAATGCTTCTAATACCAAACCTGAGATCCTTCCTATAACATGAGATGTGATATCCAACTCCTTCCATTCCAATCCTGAGACCCGTCCTATAGCATGAGATGTGATATCTCAATGCTTATACCAAACCTGAGACCCTTCCTATAGCATGAGATCCAACTACTTCCCATTCCAATCCTGAGACCCTTCCTATAGCATGAGATGTGATATCTCAATGCTTCTAATACCAAACCTGAGATCCTTCCTCTAACATGAAATGTGATATCCAACTCCTTCCCTTTCCAAACCTAAGAGCCTATCTATAGCATGAGATGTGATATCCAAGTCCTTCCCATTCCAACCCTTAGACCCTTCCTACAGCATGCAATATGATATCTCAATGATTCTAATAACAAACCTGAGACCCGTCCTATAACATGAGATGGGATATCCAACTCCTTCCCATTCCAATACTGAGACACTTCCGATAGCAGAGATGTGATATCTCAATGCTTATACCAAACCTGAGACCCTTCCTATAACATGAGATGTGATATCCAAATCCTTCCCGTTCCAAACCTGAGACCCTTCCTTTAGCATGAGATGTGATATCCAAATCCTTCCCGTTCCAAACCTGAGACCCTTCCTTTAGCATGAGATGTGATATCCAGCTCCTTCCCATTCCAATCCTGAGACACTTCCGATAGCATGAGATGTGATATCTCAATGCTTCTAATATCAAAACTGAGACCCTCCCTATAGCATGATATGTGATATCTAAGTCCTTCCCATTCCAATCCTGAGACACTCCCTATAGCATGAGATGTGATATCCAACTCTTTCCCATTCCAATCCTGAGACCCTTCCTATAGCATGAGATATGATATCTCAATACTTCTAATACCAAACGTGAGATCCTTCCGATAACATGAGATGTGATATCCAAATCCTTCCCCTTCCAAACCTGAGACCCTCCCTTTAGCATGAGATGTGATATCCAACTCCTTCCCATTCCAATCCTGAGACCCTTCTGATAGCATGAGATGTGATATCTCAATGCTTCTAATACCAAACCTGAGATCCTTCCGATAGCATGAGATGTGATATCTCAATGCTTCTAATACCAAACCTGAGATCCTTCCTATAACATGAGATGTGATATCCAAATCCTTCCCCTTCCAAACCTGAGACCCTCCCTTTAGCATGAGATGTGATATCCAACTCCTTCCCATTCCATTCCTGAGACCCTTCTGATAGCATGAGATGTGATATCTCAATGCCTCTAATACCAAACCTGAGATCCTTCCTATAACATGAGATGTGATATCCAAATCCTTCCCCTTCCAAACCTGAGACCCTCCCTTTAGCATGAGATGTGATATCCAACTCCTTCCCATTCCAATCCTGAGACCCTTCTGATAGCATGAGATGTGATATCTCAATGCCTCTAATACCAAACCTGAGATCCTACCTCTAACATGAAATGTGATATCCAACTCTTTCCCCTTCCAAACCTGAGAGCCTTCCTATAGCATGAGATGTGATATCCAAGTCCTTCCCATTCCAATCATGAGACCCTTCCTACAGCATGCAATATGATATCTCAATGATTCTAATAACAATCCTGAGACCCGTCCTATAACATGAGATGTGATATCCAACTCCTTCCCATTCCAATCCTGAGACCCTTCCTATAGCATGAGATGTGATATCTCAATACTTCTAATACCAAACCTGAGATCCTTCCGATAACATGAGATGTGATATCCAAATCCTTCCCCTTCCAAACCTGAGACCCTCCCTTTAGCATGAGATGGGATATCCAACTCCTTCCCATTCCAATCCTGAGAACCTTCTGATAGCATGAGATGTGATATCTCAATGCTTCTAATACCAAACCTGAGATCCTTCCGATAGCATGAGATGTGATATCTCAATGCTTCTAATACCAAACCTGAGATCCTTCCTATAACATGAGATGTGATATCCAAATCCTTCCCCTTCCAAACCTGAGACCCTCCCTTTAGCATGAGATGTGATATCCAACTCCTTCCCATTCCAATCCTGAGACCCTTCTGATAGCATAAGATGTGATATCTCATTGCCTCTAATACCAAACCTGAGATCCTACCTCTAACATGAAATGTGATATCCAACTCTTTCCCCTTCCAAACCTGAGAGCCTTCCTATAGCATGAGATGTGATATCCAAGTCCTTCCCATTCCAATCCTGAGACCCTTCCTATAACATGAGATGTGATATCCAACTCCTTCCAATTCCAACCTGAGACCCTTCCTATAGCATGAGATGTGATATCTCAATGCCTCTAATACCAAACCTGAGATCCTTCCTCTAACATGAAATGTGATATCCAACTCCTTCCCTTTCCAAACCTGAGAGCCTATCTATAGCATGAGATGTGATATCCAAGTCCTTCCCATTCCAATCCTTAGACCCTTCCTACAGCATGCAATATGATATCTCAATGATTCTAATAACAAACCTGAGACCCGTCCTATAACATGAGATGGGATATCCAACTCCTTCCCATTCCAATCCTGAGACCCTTCCGATAGCAGAGATGTGATATCTCAATGCTTATACCAACCTGAGACCCTTCCTATAACATGAGATGTGATATCCAACTCCTTCCCGTTCCAAACCTGAGACCCTTCCTTTAGCATGAGATGTGATATCCAGCTCCTTCCCATTCCAATCCTGAGACACTTCCGATAGCATGAGATGTGATATCTCAATGCTTCTAATATCAAAACTGAGACCCTCCCTATAGCATGATATGTGATATCTAAGTCCTTCCCATTCCAATCCTGAGACCCTTCCTATAGCATGAGATGTGATATCTCAATGCTTCTAATACCAAACCTGAGATCCTTCCTATAACATGAGATGTGATATCCAAATCCTTCCCCTTCCAAACCTGAGACCCTCACTTTAGCATGAGATGTGATATCCAACTCCTTCCCATTCCAATCCTGAGACCCTTCTAATAGCATGAGATGTGATATCTCAATGCCTCTTATACCAAACCTGAGATCCTACCTCTAACATGAAATGTGATATCCAACTCTTTCCCCTTCCAAACCTGAGAGCCTTCCTATAGCATGAGATGTGATATCCAAGTCCTTCCCATTCCAATCCTGAGACCCTTCCTATAACATGAGATGTGATATCCAACTCCTTCCCATTCCAACCTGAGACCCTTCCTATAGCATGAGATGGGATATCCCAATGCTGATACCAAACCTGAGACCCATACTATGGCATGAGATGTGATATCAAACTCCTTCCCATTCCAATCCTGAGACCCTTCCTATAGCTTCAGATGTGATATCCAACTCCTTCCCATTCCAGTTCTGAGACCCTTCCTATACCATGAGACTTGATATCTCAATGCTTCTAATACCAAACCTGAGACCGGTCCTATAACATGAGATGTGATATCCAAATCCTTCCCCTTCCAAACCTTAGACCCTTCTTTTATCATGAGATGTGATATCCAACTCCTTCCCATTCCAATCCTGAGATCCTTCCGATATCATGAGATGTGATATCTCAATGCTTCTAATATCAAACTTGAGACCCTCCCTATAGCATGAGATGTGATATCCAAGTCCTTCCCATTGCAATCCTGAGACCCTTCCTATAGCATGAGATGTGATGTCTCAATGCTTCAAATACCAAACCTGAGACCCTTCCTATAACATGAGATGGGAATATCCAACTCCTTCCCATTCCAATCCTGAGACCCTTCCGATAGCAGAGATGTGATATCTCAATGCTTATACCAAAACAGAGTTCCTTCCTATAACATGAGATGTGATATCCAACGCCTTCCCATTCCAATCCTGAGACACTTCCTATAGCATGAGATGTGATATCTCACTGCTTATACCAAACCTGAGACCCTTCCTATAGCATGAGATGTGATATCCAACTCCTTCCAATTCCAATCCTGAGACCCTTCCTATAGCATGAGATGTGATATCTCAATGCTTCTAATATCAAACTTGAGACACTCCCTATAGCATGAGATGTGATATCCAAGTCCTTCCCATTCCAATCATGAGACCCTTCCTACAGCATGCAATATGATATCTCAATGATTCTAATAACAATCCTGAGACCCGTCCTATAACATGAGATGTGATATCCAACTCCTTCCCATTCCAATCCTGAGACCCTTCCTATAGCATGAGATGTGATATCTCAATACTTCTAATACCAAACCTGAGATCCTTCCGATAACATGAGATGTGATATCCAAATCCTTCCCCTTCCAAACCTGAGACCCTCCCTTTAGCATGAGATGGGATATCCAACTCCTTCCCATTCCAATCCTGAGAACCTTCTGATAGCATGAGATGTGATATCTCAATGCTTCTAATACCAAACCTGAGATCCTTCCGATAGCATGAGATGTGATATCTCAATGCTTCTAATACCAAACCTGAGATCCTTCCTATAACATGAGATGTGATATCCAAATCCTTCCCCTTCCAAACCTGAGACCCTCCCTTTAGCATGAGATGTGATATCCAACTCCTTCCCATTCCAATCCTGAGACCCTTCTGATAGCATGAGATGTGATATCTCATTGCCTCTAATACCAAACCTGAGATCCTACCTCTAACATGAAATGTGATATCCAACTCTTTCCCCTTCCAAACCTGAGAGCCTTCCTATAGCATGAGATGTGATATCCAAGTCCTTCCCATTCCAATCCTGAGACCCTTCCTATAACATGAGATGTGATATCCAACTCCTTCCAATTCCAACCTGAGACCCTTCCTATAGCATGAGATGTGATATCTCAATGCCTCTAATACCAAACCTGAGATCCTTCCTCTAACATGAAATGTGATATCCAACTCCTTCCCTTTCCAAACCTGAGAGCCTATCTATAGCATGAGATGTGATATCCAAGTCCTTCCCATTCCAATCCTTAGACCCTTCCTACAGCATGCAATATGATATCTCAATGATTCTAATAACAAACCTGAGACCCGTCCTATAACATGAGATGGGATATCCAACTCCTTCCCATTCCAATCCTGAGACCCTTCCGATAGCAGAGATGTGATATCTCAATGCTTATACCAACCTGAGACCCTTCCTATAACATGAGATGTGATATCCAACTCCTTCCCGTTCCAAACCTGAGACCCTTCCTTTAGCATGAGATGTGATATCCAGCTCCTTCCCATTCCAATCCTGAGACACTTCCGATAGCATGAGATGTGATATCTCAATGCTTCTAATATCAAAACTGAGACCCTCCCTATAGCATGATATGTGATATCTAAGTCCTTCCCATTCCAATCCTGAGACCCTTCCTATAGCATGAGATGTGATATCTCAATGCTTCTAATACCAAACCTGAGATCCTTCCTATAACATGAGATGTGATATCCAAATCCTTCCCCTTCCAAACCTGAGACCCTCACTTTAGCATGAGATGTGATATCCAACTCCTTCCCATTCCAATCCTGAGACCTTCTAATAGCATGAGATGTGATATCTCAATGCCTCTTATACCAAACCTGAGATCATACCTCTAACATGAAATGTGATATCCAACTCTTTCCCCTTCCAAACCTGAGAGCCTTCCTATAGCATGAGATGTGATATCCAAGTCCTTCCCATTCCAATCCTGAGACCCTTCCTATAACATGAGATGTGATATCCAACTCCTTCCCATTCCAACCTGAGACCCTTCCTATAGCATGAGATGGGATATCCCAATGCTGATACCAAACCTGAGACCCATACTATGGCATGAGATGTGATATCAAACTCCTTCCCATTCCAATCCTGAGACCCTTCCTATAGCTTGAGATGTGATATCCAACTCCTTCCCATTCCAGTTCTGAGACCCTTCCTATACCATGAGACTTGATATCTCAATGCTTCTAATACCAAACCTGAGACCGGTCCTATAACATGAGATGTGATATCCAAATCCTTCCCCTTCCAAACCTTAGACCCTTCTTTTATCATGAGATGTGATATCCAACTCCTTCCCATTCCAATCCTGAGACCCTTCCTATAGCATGAGATGTGATGTCTCAATGCTTCAAATACCAAACCTGAGACCCTTCCTATAACATGAGATGGGAATATCCAACTCCTTCCCATTCCAATCCTGAGACCCTTCCGATAGCAGAGATGTGATATCTCAATGCTTATACCAAACCTGAGATCCTTCCTATAACATGAGATGTGATATCCAACTCCTTCCCATTCCAATCCTGAGACACTTCCTATAGCATGAGATGTGATATCTCACTGCTTATACCAAACCTGAGACCCTTCCTATAGCATGAGATGTGATATCCAACTCCTTCCAATTCCAATCCTGAGACCCTTCCTATAGCATGAGATGTGATATCTCAATGCTTCTAATATCAAACTTGAGACACTCCCTATAGCATGAGATGTGATATCCAAGTCCTTCCCATTCCAATCCTGAGACACTTCCTATAGCATGAGATGTGATGTCTCAATGCTTCTAATACCAAACCTGAGATCCTTCCTATAACATGAGATGTGATATCCAACTCCTTCCATTCCAATCCTGAGACCCTTCCTATAGCATGAGATATAATATCTCAATTCTTATACCAAACCTGAGACCCTTCCTATAACATGAGATGTGATATCCAACTCCTTCCATTCCAATCCTGAGACCCTTCCTATAGCATGAGATATGATATCTCAATTCTTATACCAAACCTGAGACCCTTCCTATAGCATGAGATGTGATATCTCAATGCCTCTAATACCAAACCTGAGATCCTTCCTCTAACATGAAATGTGATATCCAACTCCTTCCCTTTCCAAACCTGAGAGCCTATCCATAGCATGAGATGTGATATCCAAGTCCTTCCCATTCCAATCCTTAGACCCTTCCTACAGCATGCAATATGATATCTCAATGATTCTAATAACAATCCTGAGACCCGTCCTATAACATGAGATGGGATATCCAACTCCTTCCCATTCCAATCCTGAGACACTTCCGATAGCAGATTTGTGATATCTCAATGCTTATACCAAACCTGAGACCCTTCCTATAACATGAGATCGGATATCCAACTCCTTCCCGTTCCAAACCTGAGACCCTTCCTTTAGCATGAGATGTGATATCCAGCTCCTTCCCATTCCAATCCTGAGACACTTCCGATAGCATGAGATGTGATATCTCAATGCTTCTAATATCAAAACTGAGACCCTCCCTATAGCATGATATGTGATATCTAAGTCCTTCCCATTCCAATCCTGAGACCCTTCCTATAGCATGAGATGTGATATCTCAATGCTTCTACCAAACCTGAGACCCTTCCTTTAGCATGAGATGTGATATCCAACTCCTTCCCATTCCAATCCTGAGACCCTTCCTATAGCATGAGATGTGATATCTCAATACTTCTAATACCAAACCTGAGATTCTTCCGATAACATGAGATGTGATATCCAAATCCTTCCCCTTCCAAACCTGAGACCCTCGCTTTAGCATGAGATGGGATATCCAACTCCTTCCCATTCCAATCCTGAGATCCTTCTGATAGCATGAGATGTGATATCTCAATGCTTCTAATACCAAACCTGAGATCCTTCCGATAGCATGAGATGTGATATCTCAATGCTTCTAATACCAAACCTGAGATCCTTCCTATAACATGAGATGTGATATCCAAATCCTTCCCCTTCCAAACCTGAGACCCTCCCTTTAGCATGAGATGTGATATCCAACTCCTTCCCATTCCAATCCTGAGACCCTTCTGATAGCATGAGATGTGATATCTCATTGCCTCTAATACCAAACCTGAGATCCTACCTCTAACATGAAATGTGATATCCAACTCTTTCCCCTTCCAAACCTGAGAGCCTTCCTATAGCATGAGATGTGATATCCAAGTCCTTCCCATTCCAATCCTGAGACCCTTCCTATAACATGAGATGTGATATCCAACTCCTTCCAATTCCAACCTGAGACCCTTCCTATAGCATGAGATGTGATATCTCAATGCCTCTAATACCAAACCTGAGATCCTTCCTCTAACATGAAATGTGATATCCAACTCCTTCCCTTTCCAAACCTGAGAGCCTATCTATAGCATGAGATGTGATATCCAAGTCCTTCCCATTCCAATCCTTAGACCCTTCCTACAGCATGCAATATGATATCTCAATGATTCTAATAACAAACCTGAGACCCGTCCTATAACATGAGATGGGATATCCAACTCCTTCCCATTCCAATCCTGAGACACTTCCGATAGCAGAGATGTGATATCTCAATGCTTATACCAACCTGAGACCCTTCCTATAACATGAGATGTGATATCCAACTCCTTCCCGTTCCAAACCTGAGACCCTTCCTTTAGCATGAGATGTGATATCCAGCTCCTTCCCATTCCAATCCTGAGATACTTCCGATAGCATGAGATGTGATATCTCAATGCTTCTAATATCAAAACTGAGACCCTCCCTATAGCATGATATGTGATATCTAAGTCCTTCCCATTCCAATCCTGAGACCCTTCCTATAGCATGAGATGTGATATCTCAATGCTTCTACCAAACCTGAGACCCTTCCTTTAGCATGAGATGTGATATCCAACTCGTTCCCATTCCAATCCTGAGACCCTTCCTATAGCATGAGATGTGATATCTCAATACTTCTAATACCAAACCTGAGATCCTTCCGATAACATGAGATGTGATATCCAAATCCTTCCCCTTCCAAACCTGAGACCCTCCCTTTAGCATGAGATGTGATATCCAACTCCTTCCCATTCCTATCCTGAGACCCTTCTGATAGCATGAGATGTGATATCTCAATGCTTCTAATACCAAACCTGAGATCCTTCCTATAACATGAGATGTGATATCCAAATCCTTCCCCTTCCAAACCTGAGACCCTCCCTTTAGCATGAGATGTGATATCCAACTCCTTCCCATTCCAATCCTGAGACCCTTCTGATAGCATGAGATGTGATATCTCAATGCCTCTAATACCAAACCTGAGATCCTACCTCTAACATGAAATGTGATATCCAACTCTTTCCCCTTCCAAACCTGAGAGCCTTCCTATAGCATGAGATGTGATATCCAAGTCCTTCCCATTCCAATCATGAGACCCTTCCTACAGCATGCAATATGATATCTCAATGATTCTAATAACAATCCTGAGACCCGTCCTATAACATGAGATGTGATATCCAACTCCTTCCCATTCCAATCCTGAGACCCTTCCTATAGCATGAGATGTGATATCTCAATACTTCTAATACCAAACCTGAGATCCTTCCGATAACATGTGATGTGATATCCAAATCCTTCCCCTTCCAAACCTGAGACCCTCCCTTTAGCATGAGATGGGATATCCAACTCCTTCCCATTCCAATCCTGAGAACCTTCTGATAGCATGAGATGTGATATCTCAATGCTTCTAATACCAAACCTGAGATCCTTCCGATAGCATGAGATGTGATATCTCAATGCTTCTAATACCAAACCTGAGATCCTTCCTATAACATGAGATGTGATATCCAAATCCTTCCCCTTCCAAACCTGAGACCCTCCCTTTAGCATGAGATGTGATATCCAACTCCTTCCCATTCCAATCCTGAGACCCTTCTGATAGCATGAGATGTGATATCTCATTGCCTCTAATACCAAACCTGAGATCCTACCTCTAACATGAAATGTGATATCCAACTCTTTCCCCTTCCAAACCTGAGAGCCTTCCTATAGCATGAGATGTGATATCCAAGTCCTTCCCATTCCAATCCTGAGACCCTTCCTATAACATGAGATGTGATATCCAACTCCTTCCAATTCCAACCTGAGACCCTTCCTATAGCATGAGATGTGATATCTCAATGCCTCTAATACCAAACCTGAGATCCTTCCTCTAACATGAAATGTGATATCCAACTCCTTCCCTTTCCAAACCTGAGAGCCTATCTATAGCATGAGATGTGATATCCAAGTCCTTCCCATTCCAATCCTTAGACCCTTCCTACAGCATGCAATATGATATCTCAATGATTCTAATAACAAACCTGAGACCCGTCCTATAACATGAGATGGGATATCCAACTCCTTCCCATTCCAATCCTGAGACCCTTCCGATAGCAGAGATGTGATATCTCAATGCTTATACCAACCTGAGACCCTTCCTATAACATGAGATGTGATATCCAACTCCTTCCCGTTCCAAACCTGAGACCCTTCCTTTAGCATGAGATGTGATATCCAGCTCCTTCCCATTCCAATCCTGAGACACTTCCGATAGCATGAGATGTGATATCTCAATGCTTCTAATATCAAAACTGAGACCCTCCCTATAGCATATGTGATATCTAAGTCCTTCCCATTCCAATCCTGAGACCCTTCCTATAGCATGAGATGTGATATCTCAATGCTTCTACCAAACCTGAGACCCTTCCTTTCGCATGAGATGTGATATCCAACTCGTTCCCATTCCAATCCTGAGACCCTTCCTATAGCATGAGATGTGATATCTCAATACTTCTAATACCAAACCTGAGATCCTTCCGATAACATGAGATGTGATATCCAAATCCTTCCCCTTCCAAACCTGAGACCCTCCCTTTAGCATGAGATGTGATATCCAACTCCTTCCCATTCCTATCCTGAGACCCTTCTGATAGCATGAGATGTGATATCTCAATGCTTCTAATACCAAACCTGAGATCCTTCCTATAACATGAGATGTGATATCCAAATCCTTCCCCTTCCAAACCTGAGACCCTCCCTTTAGAATGAGATGTGATATCCAACTCCTTCCCATTCCAATCCTGAGACCCTTCTGATAGCATGAGATGTGATATCTCAATGCCTCTAATACCAAACCTGAGATCCTACCTCTAACATGAAATGTGATATCCAACTCTTTCCCCTTCCAAACCTGAGAGCCTTCCTATAGCATGAGATGTGATATCCAAGTCCTTCCCATTCCAATCATGAGACCCTTCCTATAACATGAGATGGGATATCCAACTCCTTCCCATTCCAATCCTGAGACCCTTCCGATAGCAGAGATGTGATATCTCAATGCTTATACCAAACCTGAGACCCTTCCTACGGCATGAGATGTCATATACAACTCCTTCCCATTCCAATCCTGAGACCCTTCCTATAGCATGAGATGTGATGTCTCAATGCTTCTAATACCAAACCTGAGATCCTTCCTATAACATGAGATGTGATATCCAACTCCTTCCCATTCCAATCCTGAGACCCTTCCTATAGCATGAGATGTGATATCTCAATGCTTATACCAAACCTGAGACCCTTCCTATAGCATGAGATGTGATATCCAACTCCTTCCCATTCCAATCCTGAGACCCTTCCTATAGCATGAGATGTGATATCTCAATGCTTCTAATACCAAACCTGAGACTCTTCCTATAACATGAGATGGGATATCCAACTCCTTCCCATTCCAATCCTGAGACCCTTCCGATAGCAGAGATGTGATACCTCAATGCTTATACCAAACCTGAGACCCTTCCTACGGCATGAGATGTCATATACAACTCCTTCCCATTCCAATCCTGAGACCCTTCCTATAGCATGAGATGTGATGTCTCAATGCTTCTAATACCAAACCTGAGATCCTTCCTATAACATGAGATGTGATATCCAACTCCTTCCAATTCCAATCCTGAGACCCTTCCTATAGCATGAGATGTGATATCTCAATGCTTATACCAAACCTGAGACCCTTCCTATAGCATGAGATGTGATATCCAACTCCTTCCCATTCCAATCCTGAGACCCTTCCTATAGCATGAGATGTGATATCTCAATGCTTCTAATACCAAACCTGAGACTCTTCCTATAACATGAGATGGGATATCCAACTCCTTCCCATTCCAATCCTGAGACCCTTCCTATAGCATGAGATGTGATATCTCAATGCTTATACCAAACCTGAGACCCTTCATATAGCATGAGATGTGATATCCAACTCCTTCCCATTCCAATCCTGAGACCCTTCCTATAGCATGAGATGTGATGTCTCAATGCTTCTAATACCAAACCTGAGATCCTTCCTAAAACATGAGATGTGATATCCAACTCCTTCCATTCCAATCCTGAGACCCTTCCTATAGCATGAGATGTGATATCTCAATGCTTCTAATATCAAACTTGAGACCCTCCCTATAGCATGAGATGTGATATCCAAGTCCTTCCCATTCCAATCCTGAGACACTTCCTATAGCATGAGATGTGATATCTCAATGCTTCTAATACCAAACCTGAGACTCTTCCTATAACATGAGATGGGATATCCAACTCCTTCCCATTCCAATCCTGAGACCCTTCCAAAAGCACAGATGTGATATCTCAATGCTTATACCAAACCTGAGACCCTTCCTATGGCATGAGATGTCATATACATATCCTTCCCATTCCAATCCTGAGACCCTTCCTATAGCATGAGATGTGATATCTCAATGCTTATACCAAACCTGAGACCCTTCCTATAGCATGAGATGTGATATCTAACTCCTTCCCATTCCAATCCTGAGACCCTTCCTATAGCATGAGATGTGATATCTCAATGCCTCTAATACCAAACCTGAGATCCTTCCTCTAACATGAAATGTGATATCCAACTCCTTCCCTTTCCAAACCTGAGAGCCTACCTATAGCATGAGATGTGATATCCAAGTCCTTCCCATTCCAATCCTGAGACCCTTCCTATAACATGAGATGTGATATCCAACTCCTTCCAATTCCAACCTGAGACCCTTCCTATAGCATGAGATGTGATATCTCAATGCCTCTAATACCAAACCTGAGATCCTTCCTCTAACATGAAATGTGATATCCAACTCCTTCCCTTTCCAAACCTGAGAGCCTATCTATAGCATGAGATGTGATATCCAAGTCCTTCCCATTCCAATCCTTAGACCCTTCCTACAGCATGCAATATGATATCTCAATGATTCTAATAACAAACCTGAGACCCGTCCTATAACATGAGATGGGATATCCAACTCCTTCCCATTCCAATCCTGAGACCCTTCCGATAGCAGAGATGTGATATCTCAATGCTTATACCAACCTGAGACCCTTCCTATAACATGAGATGTGATATCCAACTCCTTCCCGTTCCAAACCTGAGACCCTTCCTTTAGCATGAGATGTGATATCCAGCTCCTTCCCATTCCAATCCTGAGACACTTCCGATAGCATGAGATGTGATATCTCAATGCTTCTAATATCAAAACTGAGACCCTCCCTATAGCATGATATGTGATATCTAAGTCCTTCCCATTCCAATCCTGAGACCCTTCCTATAGCATGAGATGTGATATCTCAATGCTTCTACCAAACCTGAGACCCTTCCTTTCGCATGAGATGTGATATCCAACTCGTTCCCATTCCAATCCTGAGACCCTTCCTATAGCATGAGATGTGATATCTCAATACTTCTAATACCAAACCTGAGATCCTTCCGATAACATGAGATGTGATATCCAAATCCTTCCCCTTCCAAACCTGAGACCCTCCCTTTAGCATGAGAAGTGATATCCAACTCCTTCCCATTCCTATCCTGAGACCCTTCTGATAGCATGAGATGTGATATCTCAATGCTTCTAATACCAAACCTGAGATCCTTCCTATAACATGAGATGTGATATCCAAATCCTTCCCCTTCCAAACCTGAGACCCTCCCTTTAGAATGAGATGTGATATCCAACTCCTTCCCATTCCAATCCTGAGACCCTTCTGATAGCATGAGATGTGATATCTCAATGCCTCTAATACCAAACCTGAGATCCTACCTCTAACATGAAATGTGATATCCAACTCTTTCCCCTTCCAAACCTGAGAGCCTTCCTATAGCATGAGATGTGATATCCAAGTCCTTCCCATTCCAATCATGAGACCCTTCCTATAACATGAGATGGGATATCCAACTCCTTCCCATTCCAATCCTGAGACCCTTCCGATAGCAGAGATGTGATATCTCAATGCTTATACCAAACCTGAGACCCTTCCTACGGCATGAGATGTCATATACAACTCCTTCCCATTCCAATCCTGAGACCCTTCCTATAGCATGAGATGTGATGTCTCAATGCTTCTAATACCAAACCTGAGATCCTTCCTATAACATGAGATGTGATATCCAACTCCTTCCCATTCCAATCCTGAGACCCTTCCTATAGCATGAGATGTGATATCTCAATGCTTATACCAAACCTGAGACCCTTCCTATAGCATGAGATGTGATATCCAACTCCTTCCCATTCCAATCCTGAGACCCTTCCTATAGCATGAGATGTGATATCTCAATGCTTCTAATACCAAACCTGAGACTCTTCCTATAACATGAGATGGGATATCCAACTCCTTCCCATTCCAATCCTGAGACCCTTCCGATAGCAGAGATGTGATACCTCAATGCTTATACCAAACCTGAGACCCTTCCTACGGCATGAGATGTCATATACAACTCCTTCCCATTCCAATCCTGAGACCCTTCCTATAGCATGAGATGTGATGTCTCAATGCTTCTAATACCAAACCTGAGATCCTTCCTATAACATGAGATGTGATATCCAACTCCTTCCAATTCCAATCCTGAGACCCTTCCTATAGCATGAGATGTGATATCTCAATGCTTATACCAAACCTGAGACCCTTCCTATAGCATGAGATGTGATATCCAACTCCTTCCCATTCCAATCCTGAGACCCTTCCTATAGCATGAGATGTGATATCTCAATGCTTCTAATACCAAACCTGAGACTCTTCCTATAACATGAGATGGGATATCCAACTCCTTCCCATTCCAATCCTGAGACCCTTCCTATAGCATGAGATGTGATATCTCAATGCTTATACCAAACCTGAGACCCTTCATATAGCATGAGATGTGATATCCAACTCCTTCCCATTCCAATCCTGAGACCCTTCCTATAGCATGAGATGTGATGTCTCAATGCTTCTAATACCAAACCTGAGATCCTTCCTAAAACATGAGATGTGATATCCAACTCCTTCCATTCCAATCCTGAGACCCTTCCTATAGCATGAGATGTGATATCTCAATGCTTCTAATATCAAACTTGAGACCCTCCCTATAGCATGAGATGTGATATCCAAGTCCTTCCCATTCCAATCCTGAGACACTTCCTATAGCATGAGATGTGATATCTCAATGCTTCTAATACCAAACCTGAGACTCTTCCTATAACATGAGATGGGATATCCAACTCCTTCCCATTCCAATCCTGAGACCCTTCCAAAAGCACAGATGTGATATCTCAATGCTTATACCAAACCTGAGACCCTTCCTATGGCATGAGATGTCATATACATATCCTTCCCATTCCAATCCTGAGACCCTTCCTATAGCATGAGATGTGATATCTCAATGCTTATACCAAACCTGAGACCCTTCCTATAGCATGAGATGTGATATCTAACTCCTTCCCATTCCAATCCTGAGACCCTTCCTATAGCATGAGATGTGATATCTCAATGCCTCTAATACCAAACCTGAGATCCTTCCTCTAACATGAAATGTGATATCCAACTCCTTCCCTTTCCAAACCTGAGAGCCTACCTATAGCATGAGATGTGATATCCAAGTCCTTCCAATTCCAATCCTTAGACCCTTCCTATAGCATGCAATATGATATCTCAATGATTCTAATAACAAACCTGAGACCCGTCCTATAACATGAGATGGGATATCCAACTCCTTCCCATTCCAATCCTGAGACCCTTCCGATAGCAGAGATGTGATATCTCAATGCTTATACCAAACCTGAGACCCTTCCTACGGCATGAGATGTCATATACAACTCCTTCCCATTCCAATCCTGTGACCCTTCCTATAGCATGAGATGTGATATCTCAATGCTTATACCAAACCTGAGACCCTTCATATAGCATGAGATGTGATATCCAACTCCTTCCCATTACAATCCTGAGACCCTTCCTATAGCATGAGATGTGATGTCTCAATGCTTCTAATACCAAACCTGAGATCCTTCCTATAACATGAGATGTGATATCCAACTCCTTCCATTCCAATCCTGAGACCCTTCCTATAGCATGAGATGTGATATCTCAATGCTTCTAATATCAAACTTGAGACCCTCCCTATAGCATGAGATGTGATATCCAATTCCTTCCCATTCCAATCCTGAGACACTTCCTATAGCATGAGATGTGATATCTCAATGCTTCTAATACCAAACCTGAGACTCTTCCTATAACATGAGATGGGATATCCAACTCCTTCCCATTCCAAATCTGAGACCCTTTTGATAGCAGAGATGTGATATCTCAATGTTTATACCAAACCTGAGACCCTTCCTATGGCATGAGATGTCATATACATATCCTTCCCATTCCAATCCTGAGACCCTTCCTATAGCATGAGATGTGATATCTCAATGCTTATACCAAACCTGAGACCCTTCCTATAGCATGAGATGTGATATCCAACTCCTTCCCATTCCAATCCTGAGACCCTTCCTATAGCATGAGATGTGATATCTCAATGCCTCTAATACCAAACCTGAGATCCTTCCTCTAACATGAAATGTGATATCCAACTCCTTCCCTTTCCAAACCTGAGAGCCTACCTATAGCATGAGATGTGATATCCAAGTCTTTCCCATTCCAATCCTTAGACCCTTCCTATAGCATGCAATATGATATCTCAATGATTCTAATAACAAACCTGAGACCCGTCCTATAACATGAGATGGGATATCCAACTCCTTCCCATTCCAATCCTGAGACACTTCCGATAGCAGAGATGTGATATCTCAATGCTTATACCAAACCTGAGACCCTTCCTATAACATGAGATGTGATATCCAACTCCTTCCCATTCCAAACCTGAGACCCTTCCTATAGCATATGTGATATCCAACTCCTTCCAATTCCAAACATGAGACCCTTCCCATAGCAAGAATGTAATATCCAACTCCTTCCCATTCCAATCCTGAGACCATTCCTATAGCATGAGATGTGATATCTCAATGCTTCTAATACCAAACCTGAGATCCTTCCTATGACATGAGATGTGATATCCAATTCCTTCCCATTCCAAACCTGAGACCCTTCCTACAGCATGCGATGTGATATCTCAATGCTTCTAATACCAAACCTGAGACCAGTCCTATAACATGAGATGGGATATCCAACTCCTTCCCGTTCCAATCCTGAGACACTTCCGATTGCAGAGATGTGATATCTCAATGCTTATACCAAACCTGAGACCCTTCCTATAACATGAGATGTGATATCCAACTCCTTCCCGTTCCAAACCTGAGACCCTTCCTATAGCATGAGATGTGATATCCAACTCCTTCCCATTCCAATCCTGAGACCCTTCCGATAGCATGAGATGTGATATCTCAAAGCCTCTAATACCAAACCTGAGATCCTTCCTATAACATGTGATGTGATATTCAAATCCTTCCCCTTCCAAACCTGAGACCTTCCCTTTAGCATGAGATGTGATATCCAACTCCTTCCCATTCCAATCCTGAGACCCTTATGATAGCATGAGATGTGATATCTCAATGCCTCTAATACCAAACCTGAGATACTTCCGATAGCATGAGATGTGATATCTCAATGCTTCTAATACCAAACCTGAGATCCTTCCTATAACATGAGATGTGATATCCAAATCCTTCCCCTGCCAAACCTGAGACCCTCCCTTTAGCATGAGATGTGATATCCAACTCCTTCCCATTCCAATCCTGAGACCCTTCGGATAGCATGAGATGTGATATCTTAATGCCTCTAATACCAAACCTGAGATCCTACCTCTAACATGAAATGTGACATCCAACTCCTTCCCTTTCCAAACCTGAGACCCTGCCTATAGCATGAGATGGGATATCCAAGTCCTTCCCATTCCAATCCTGAGACCGTTCCTATAGCATGAGATGTGATATCTCAATGCTTCTACCAAACCTGAGACCCTTCCTATAGCATGAGATGTGATATCCAACTTCTTCCCATTCCAATCATGAGACCCTTCCTATAACATGAGATGTGATGTCTCAATGCTTCTAATACCAAACCTGAGATCTTTCCTATAACATGAGATGTGATATCCAACTCCTTCCCATCCTAATCCTGAGACACTTCTGATTGCAGAGATGTGATGTCTCAATGCTTCTAATACCAAACCTGAGATCTTTCCTTAAACATGAGATGTGATATCCAACTCCTTTCCGTTCCAAACCTGAGACCCTTCCTATAGCATGAGATGTGATATCTCAATGCTTCTAATACCAAACCTGAGATCCTGCCTATAACATGTGATGTGATATTCAAATCCTTCCCCTTCCAAACCTGAGACCCTCCCTTTAGCATGAGATGTGATATCCAACTCCTTCCCATTCCAATCCTGAGACCCTTACGATAGCATGAGATGTGATATCTCAATGCCTCTAATACCAAACCTGAGATACTTCCGATAGCATGAGATGTGATATCTCAATGCTTCTAATACAAAACCTGAGATCCTTCCTATAACATGAGATGTGATATCCAAATCCTTCCCCTTCCAAACCTGAGACCCTCCCTTTAGCATGAGATGTGATATCCAACTCCTTCCCATTCCAATCCTGAGACCCTTCCTATAGCATGAGATGTGATGTCTCAATGCTTCTAATACCAAACCTGAGATCCTTCCTAAAACATGAGATGTGATATCCAACTCCTTCCATTCCAATCCTGAGACCCTTCCTATAGCATGATATGTGATATCTCAATGCTTCTAATATCAAACTTGAGACCCTCCCTATAGCATGAGATGTGATATCCAAGTCCTTCCCATTCCAATCCTGAGACACTTCCTATAGCATGAGATGTGATATCTCAATGCTTCTAATACCAAACCTGAGACTCTTCCTATAACATGAGATGGGATATCCAACTCCTTCCCATTCCAATCCTGAGACCCTTCCAAAAGCACAGATGTGATATCTCAATGCTTATACCAAACCTGAGACCCTTCCTATGGCATGAGATGTCATATACATATCCTTCCCATTCCAATCCTGAGACCCTTCCTATAGCATGAGATGTGATATCTCAATGCTTATACCAAACCTGAGACCCTTCCTATAGCATGAGATGTGATATCTAACTCCTTCCCATTCTAATCCTGAGACCCTTCCTATAGCATGAGATGTGATATCTCAATGCCTATAATACCAAACCTGAGATCCTTCCTCTAACATGAAATGTGATATCCAACTCCTTCCCTTTCCAAACCTGAGAGCCTACCTATAGCATGAGATGTGATATCCAAGTCCTTCCAATTCCAATCCTTAGACCCTTCCTATAGCATGCAATATGATATCTCAATGATTCTAATAACAAACCTGAGACCCGTCCTATAACATGAGATGGGATATCCAACTCCTTCCCATTCCAATCCTGAGACCCTTCCGATAGCAGAGATGTGATATCTCAATGCTTATACCAAACCTGAGATCCTTCCTACGGCATGAGATGTCATATACAACTCCTTCCCATTCCAATCCTGAGACCCTTCCTATAGCATGGTATGTGATGTCTCAATGCTTCTAATACCAAACCTGAGATCCTTCCTATAACATGAGATGTGATATCCAACTCCTTCCATTCCAATCCTGAGACCCTTCCTATAGCATGAGATGTGATATCTCAATGCTTCTAATATCAAACTTGAGACCCTCCCTATAGCATGAGATGTGATATCCAATTCCTTCCCATTCCAATCCTGAGACACTTCCTATAGCATGAGATGTGATATCTCAATGCTTCTAATACCAAACCTGAGACTCTTCCTATAACATGAGATGGGATATCCAACTCCTTCCGATTCCAATCCTGAGACCCTTCCAAAAGCAGAGATGTGATATCTCAATGCTTATACCAAACCTGAGACCCTTCCTATGGCATGAGATGTCATATACATATCCTTCCCATTCCAATCCTGAGACCCTTCCTATAGCATGAGATGTGATATCTCAATGCTTATACCAAACCTGAGACCCTTCCTATAGCATGAGATGTGATATCCAACTCCTTCCCATTCCAATCCTGAGACCCTTCCTATAGCATGAGATGTGATATCTCAATGCCTCTAATACCAAACCTGAGATCCTTCCTCTAACATGAAATGTGATATCCAACTCCTTCCCTTTCCAAACCTGAGAGCCTACCTATAGCATGAGATGTGATATCCAAGTCCTTCCCAGTCCAATCCTTAGACCCTTCCTATAGCATGCAATATGATATCTCAATGATTCTAATAACAAACCTGAGACCCGTCCTATAACATGAGATGGGATATCCAACTCCTTCCCATTCCAATCCTGAGACACTTCCGATAGCAGAGATGTGATATCTCAATGCTTATACCAAACCTGAGACCCTTCCTATAACATGAGATGTGATATCCAACTCCTTCCCATTCCAAACCTGAGACCATTCCTATAGCATGAGATGTGATATCTCAATGCTTCTAATACCAAACCTGAGATCCTTCCTATGACATGAGATGTGATATCCAATTCCTTCCCATTCCAAACCTGAGACCCTTCCTACAGCATGCGATGTGATATCTCAATGCTTCTAATACCAAACCTGAGACCAGTCCTATAACATGAGATGGGATATCCAACTCCTTCCCGTTCCAATCCTGAGACACTTCCGATTGCAGAGATGTGATATCTCAATGCTTATACCAAACCTGAGACCCTTCCTATAACATGAGATGTGATATCCAACTCCTTCCCGTTCCAAACCTGAGACCCTTCCTATAGCATGAGATGTGATATCGAACTCCTTCCCATTCCAATCCTGAGACCCTTCCGATAGCATGAGATGTGATATCTCAAAGCCTCTAATACCAAACCTGAGATCCTTCCTATAACATGTGATGTGATATTCAAATCCTTCCCCTTCCAAACCTGAGACCCTCCCTTTAGCATGAGATGTGATATCCAACTCCTTCCCATTCCAATCCTGAGACCCTTATGATAGCATGAGATGTGATATCTCAATGCCTCTAATACCAAACCTGAGATACTTCCGATAGCATGAGATGTGATATCTCAATGCTTCTAATACCAAACCTGAGATCCTTCCTATAACATGAGATGTGATATCCAAATCCTTCCCCTGCCAAACCTGAGACCCTCCCTTTAGCATGAGATGTGATATCCAACTCCTTCCCATTCCAAACCTGAGACCCTTCGGATAGTATGAGATGTGATATCTCAATGCCTCTAATACCAAACCTGAGATCCTACCTCTAACATGAAATGTGACATCCAACTCCTTCCCTTTCCAAACCTGAGACCCTGCCTATAGCATGAGATGGGATATCCAAGTCCTTCCCATTCCAATCCTGAGACCGTTCCTATAGCATGAGATGTGATATCTCAATGCTTCTACCAAACCTGAGACCCTTCCTATAGCATGAGATGTGATATCCAACTTCTTCCCATTCCAATCATGAGACCCTTCCTATAACATGAGATGTGATGTCTCAATGCTTCTAATACCAAACCTGAGATCTTTCCTATAACATGAGATGTGATATCCAACTCCTTCCCATCCTAATCCTGAGACACTTCCGATTGCAGAGATGTGATGTCTCAATGCTTCTAATACCAAACCTGAGATCTTTCCTTAAACATGAGATGTGATATCCAACTCCTTCCCGTTCCAAACCTGAGACCCTTCCTATAGCATGAGATGTGATATCTCAATGCTTCTAATACCAAACCTGAGATCCTTCCTATAACATGTGATGTGATATTCAAATCCTTCCCCTTCCAAACCTGAGACCCTCCCTTTAGCATGAGATGTGATATCCAACTCCTTCCCATTCCAATCCTGAGACCCTTACGATAGCATGAGATGTGATATCTCAATGCCTCTAATACCAAACCTGAGATACTTCCGATAGCATGAGATGTGACATCTCAATGCTTCTAATACAAAACCTGAGATCCTTCCTATAACATGAGATGTTATATCCAAATCCTTCCCCTTCCAAACCTGAGACCCTCCCTTTAGCATGAGATGTGATATCCAACTCCTTCCCATTCCAATCCTGAGACCCTTCTCATAGCATGAGATGTGATATCTCAATGCCTCTAATACCAAACCTGAGATCCTACCTCTAACATGAAATTTGATATCCAACTCCTTCCCTTTCCAAACCTGAGACCCTGCCTATAGCATGAGATGTGATATCCAAGTCCTTCCCATTCCAATCCTGAGACCCTTCCTATAGCATGTGATGTGATATCTCAATGCTTATACCAAACCTGAGACCCTTCCTATGGCATGAGATGTCATATACAACTCCTTCCCATTCCAATCCTGAGACCCTTCCTATAGCATGAGATGTGATATCTCAATGCTTATACCAAACTGAGACCCTTCCTATAGCATGAGATGTGATATCCAACTTCTTCCCATTCCAATTCTGAGACCCTTCCTATAACATGAGATGTGATGTCTCAATGCTTCTAATACCAAACCTGAGATCTTTCCTATAACATGAGATGTGATATCCAACGCCTTCCCATCCCAATCCTGAGACACTTCCGATTGCAGTGATGTGATGTCTCAATGCTTCTAATACCAAACCTGAGATCTTTCCTATAACATGAGATGTGATATCCAACTCCTTCCCGTTCCAAACCTGAGACCCTTCCTATAGCATGAGATGTGATATCCAACTCCTTCCCATTCCAATCCTGAGACCATTCAGATAGCATGAGATGTGATATCTCAATGCTTCTAATACCAAACCTGAGATCCTTCCTATAACATGTGATGTGATATTCAAATCCTTCCCCTTCCAAACCTGAGACCCCCCCTTTAGCATGAGATGAGATATCCAACTCCTTCCCATTCCAATCCTGAGACCCTTATGATAGCATGAGATGTAATATTTCAATGCCTCTAATACCAAACCTGAGATACTTCCGATAGCATCAGATGTGATATCTCAATGCTTCTAATACCAAACCTGAGATCCTTCCTATAACATGAGATGTGATATCCAAATCCTTCCCCTTCCAAACCTGAGACCCTACCTTTAGCATGAGATGTGATATCCAACTCCTTCCCATTCCAATCCTGAGACCCTTCTGATAGCATGAGATGTGATATCCAAGTCCTTCCCATTCCAATCCTGAGACCCTTCCTATAGCATGTGATGTGATATCTCAATGCTTATACCAAACCTGAGACCCTTCCTATGGCATGAGATGTCATATACAACTCCTTCCCATTCCAATCCTGAGACCCTTCCTATAGCATGAGATGTGATATCCAACTTCTTCCCATTCTAATCCTGAGACCCTTCCTATAACATGAGATGTGATGTCTCAATGCTTCTAATACCAAACCTGAAATCTTTCCTATAACATGAGATGTGATATCCAACTCCTTCCCATTCCAATCCTGAGACCCTTCCTATAGCATGAGATGTGATATCTCAATGCATATACCAAACCTGAGACCCTTCCTATAGCTTGATATGTGATATCCAACTCGATCCCATTCCAATCCTGAGACCCTTCCTATAGCATGAGATGTGATATCTCAATACTTCTAATACCAAACCTGAGATCCTTCCGATAACATAAGATGTGATATCCAAATCCTTCCCCTTCCAAACCTGAGACCCTCCCTTTAGCATGAGATGTGATATCCAACTTCTTCCCATTCCAATCCTAAGACCCTTCTGATAGCATGAGATGTGATATCTCAATGCTTCTAATACCAAACCTGAGATCCTTCCGATAGCATGAGATGTGATATCTCAATGCTTCTAATACCAAACCTGAGATCCTTCCTATAACATGAGATGTGATATCCAAATCCTTCCCCTTCCAAACCTGAGACCCTCCCTTTAGCATGAGATGTGATATCCAACTCCTTCCCATTCCAATCCTGAGACCCTTCTGATAGCATGAGATGTGATATCTCAATGCCTCTAATACCAAACCTGAGATCCTACCTCTAACATGAAATGTGATATCCAACTCTTTCCCCTTCCAAACCTGAGAGCCTACCGTTAGCATGAGATGTGATATCCAACTCCTTCCCATTCCAACCTGAGACCCTTCCTGTAGCATGAGATGGGATATCCAACTCCTTCCAAATCCAATCCTGATAACCTTCCGATAGCATGAGATGTGATATCCCAATGCTTCTACCAAACCTGAGACCCATACTATGGCATGAGATGTGATATCAAACTCCTTTCCATTCCAATCCTGAGACCCTTCCTATAGAATGGGATGTGATATCCAACTCCTTCCCATTCCAATTCTGAGACCCTTCCTGTTAGGAAAGATTTCGTTAATGTAGGGAACTTTCCTTCCATGTGGCAACCCCTAAACTTTTTGCTATTGTTTTCAACCTGTTTTCTTGACTTTGCCAGAGAAGTGCAGCCTTCTGCCGTACTCCTCTGGGCTTTCGCTCCTTTCTTACGGGGAAACTGACATGCCCTTAAGACAGTCAGTACCGGGGAACGCTGTTTCCCGTAGTTTCTTTTATCGTGTCGCCATTTTAGTGCAACACGACACAAGAGGGCACTGTAAGCTAAGTTACAGCTCTCTTGGGTCTCTAGCCTTCTACAGACCCTAGACACTCTTGTAGGATGGTTTTTGGATCGGTGCAAGTCATTCAGGGACTGGGCTGGTGGCAGCGATCATTTGGTTTATTTTGAGCTCCTTTTGCCGTTCTGAGCACCTTTTTGCCGCGAACACAAAAGGGTGGCCCGGCTACCCAAAATGGCCGGACCACGAGGCTCCTTTGTCTCGTCCACTTTCCGTCTTGCTCCCTTTACCTTCCCCCGGGTCAGGCGACCCGGGGCCTTCCTTATTTGGGCATGTAGTTTCCCGCGAAACACGGTTGCTTTCGCGGGCTTCTACATGTCGTTTGAGTGCCCCCAGGATGTGGGCTGGGCTGTCTGGTCCCAATACACATCCTGGGTGCCAGAGAGTCTAGGGTGGTGTGAATGCCTGGGACCACCGTGGTCCGTGATTGGTCCACGTATGGTATGTGTGTTGATGAGCGGATCTCCCATTGGCTCCCCTCCGTTTTGGCGCGAAGGGAACCGTGGATAAGAGGGAGCTGGAAACACCACTGCCATGTCGATCTCCTGAGTTCTTACGAACCCAGGGATACAGGAGCCAAGTATCCTGCGAACACGAGGCTGGACCGAGGAATCGCTGGTGACCCCCTGAAGAACTTCTGCTCCTCATTGCTGTCGTCCGGTGAAGCCCTTTCCACCTAAGATCGAACAAGAAGGCCTGTACTGGCGCTTCGACCTATTGGAATAGCAGGACCAGCTATTCCCGGCACCTTCATCAACTCCTGCCGTAAGCCTTCGGAAGTGTCTCTGGGCCATCCAGTTGACTGACCAGCTTACTAAGGAGGCCTGCTCTGTAATCGCCGACAGGTTGGGTGGTATTCTGAGTCCGAGGCACGCTCACACGCTTCGTTTGCTTAGCAACCCTAAGCTAGAGGTGAGCGGTGCTCGTTTGGCTTGAATACACCCGGCCGTTCCGTTGCCCTGCCGTGGCGACAAAACTGTGCTTGTTTCTTCGATCGGGACGTCTTTTTACTCTGCACGACGACGAGACGTTCCCTGCTCTTCAGAACCTGCCAGAAGCTGCATCTATCGAGGAGAAGCTCGGGCCTGCTTGCTTCGGGGACCGGTGAGTAGATTAGCTAGGATCTGGTCGCCCTCCTGCAGTGCCCCTTGCTTTTCCCCGCTGTAAATACAGCACCCCTTGTCCGTACTCGCGCCCTGCTTCTGCCTCACAGTGGAGGCTGCGCTAGAGTCGCGGACCGTGTTCTCCTTCATTAGGGCACCCTACAGAGCTGTCCAACGTCCTCCGAAGAGCTTCACCTTCTGCCCATTGGCACCGGCGTGTGCAGGTACTTTTGAGCGCTAGGCTCCACTCTTCGTAGGGATTGGACTACCATCCAGTTAGGGGCCTCAGAAGGCGGACATATCACACGCATTGGCTCGCACTGCCTGTTTTCCTTCCCCTGCAGGTGGATAACATATTTCGTGCTGCTAATGCTGTGAAACTGTGTATTCTGTATATATATTGGGTGGATAGTGTATGTGTTGGTTTAATATCGTTGTATATTGCTGCTTTTACTGTGGTTATTAGTTTCAAGGCCTTATAATAAATGTGTATCTATTTTTGATATAAACAACTGTTTGGAGTAGTTTGTAAGCGCTCTTGCTTTGTGTGCTCACTGCGGGCTTTCAGTCACCCTCACCCCTCTTGAGACCTAGTCTTGACCGCCGCGATTGCTACCTTGATTGGTCTGGCTTGTCCAGAGGTTACCCTGTTCCAAGTAATTAGGTTGGCCTTCTGAACTTCTGCGCCACCAGGACAGAGTTCAGAAATCCGTCTTAACAAATTGGTGTACAGCGGTGGGATACGACTGAAGGTATCCAGTGTTGCGCACGAGCTAAGGCGTTTTCAGGTTATTCCAACCAGGACACGCAGTAAAGTATTGAATATAACTTTAAAAAGGCCATAGTCCTATCAACAGTATGGAAACGAATACTTTATTAACCTTAAATGCTTCGAAATCTGAAACATTGAAGAAGATGTGTGCGGAGAGAGGGGTTTCCTCTCAAGGCACTAAATTGGAAATGATCCAGAGAATCGTGGCGTGGCAAGAAGCGCAGCTTGACGCTATAACTTCCGAGGACAGTGCAGAAGGTGGTGGGGCTGCTCTCACTGGCAGAACCGACAGTTCTGCCGCTGCACTGATCCATCACGACCACGAGGACAGGGAGGATGTAATGTCTAACGTTTCCTCTGCCAGTGTTGATGGGGAGGCTATGCTTGAATTCAAGAAGCAAGAGCTGCGGTTTAGGCAGCAGGAGCTTGAATTCAGCATAGCCAAACTGAAAATCGACCAGGCAGAAAAACAAAAAGACAGGGATCACCAGTTGGAACTGGCCAAGCTTCAGTTCGCAAATGGGTCCAAGGGTCCTAGACATGGTTCTGGGGCTTCCTCTCATCCACGGTTTCCAAAAGATCTGCTCAGTGTGTATGAGGAACGAAATGACATTATGGACTGGTTGAATGCGTTTGAGTATGCATGCGAGGTTCAAGAGGTTGATAATGCGGATAAGATTGCATGGTTACTCAGCAGACTGCCCCATTCTGGTTGCAGTGCCATTATGGAAATGTCGAAGGCTGAGCGCGCTGATTTTGCAATGTTGAAGCAGACTCTCATTTTAAAGTTTGGGAAGACTCCGACCCAATATTTAAAAAGGTTTAGAGAGTATAAGAAAAAGGAAGGTGGTACTTGGGTGTCGTATGTAGCTGAGTCCCTGAAAAACTTGACTGGCTGGGTTGAAGGTTATAAGGTTTCTACCTTCGAAGGCATGATCAATCTGGTCATGCTGGAACACATTTTTGCTTCTTCTTCCCCGGAGCTTAAGCAGCATTTGGCCGATTCGAAGGAGATAGATCCTAAGAAGCTGGCCATTGCAGCAGACTTATGGGTGTCACATCGAGTGTCCCATAAGGACAAAACTCATCCTGGTAAGCAGGAGGAAGGGAAAAAGTCCAAAGATATGGAGGGTGGGGAATCTGCTAAATCTTCTTCCCATAAGGGCCACAAAAAGAAAAATAAGGGTAAGCCATACGAGAACTCACAGGGTAGCGGAGGTTCGCCTCCGAAACAGAACTCTGGTTATAATAAGCCTCCCTACGTAAACAGACCCAATGGGGCTTGTTTTTCTTGTGGAGCAACTGACCATGTGAAGGGGGATCCCCGTTGTAAGGTTAGACCTTTGGGGGTCCACTCCGCTAATCTGGCCTTCTCCTCCTACGAGGAAGAAGAGATTACAGGAGCATCCTTCTCCTCAGACTCATTTCCCAGCGGAATAGAGGCTGAGGTAGTTTTAGTGTCCCTGGGTTCCTGGGAGCCTAAAGTCGCAGAGGCGTATGCTAGGATTCCGGATAATACCAAGCACTACTTTAAAGACAGTGTGCTGATCAATGGAGTGGATACTCCAGCTCTTAGGGATAGTGGGTGCAGTCGAACTGTAGTGGATTCTACCTTGGTAGACTCAGAGGAAGTTGCCAGAGCTCCTCTGATGCCCACTAAGTTGGCTGACGGCCCCCTCCGTATGTTTCCCGTGATCCCTGTTAATCTAACTTTAAATGGTACAGCAGTTAGGATTCCAGTGAGCATTCAGAGAAACGTCCCGGGAAAGGTCTTGTTGGGCAATGATCTCAGAGCTCTAGGGCTCGTAGGAGACACTGCCGAAAGACCCTACACACGGTCTCAAGCACGGGCAGCATTGGCCAAGCCCAATACGCCGCCCCAGCCGAAGGGGAAACCCAAGGCGAAAGGAGTCAACAAGTCCCGACGGGGGAAAGAGAATATTCCCCCGAGCTCGCCTACCACTGCGGTGGAGGGAGTTGGTCAATCGCCCGAGCCTGACGAGGAGGTGGCGATGCCTGAAGTGTTCGACCCCAACGACCATCCTGAACTAAAAGACTTGTTAGTTGAAGGAGGTCCTGATAGGGACGACTTCAGTAAGGGCCAACGTGAGTGCCCATCTCTGGAAGGCCTAAGGAGACAGGCCTGCTCCCAGCTTGAGGGTGAACCTCCTGGGAAGCATCGGATTTATTGGGAAGGTGGACTCCTGTACAGTGAGCCCACAGAGTCTACAGAAGGAGACCATAGGAGGTTGGTGGTTCCCCTTGCTGTTAGACCCTTCCTCCTGCAGTTGGCGCATGAAGTTCCCCTTGCTGGTCACCTTGGAATGAAGAGGACCAAGCAAAGGTTATCTATGCACTTCTACTGGCCCAAGATGGGGGTGCAAGTAGAAAGTCACTGCAGGAGTTGTGCCTCCTGCCAGTTGTCTGGTAAGGTTGGCGCGACAATCCAAGCTCCGTTGGTACCGCTCCCAGTTGTGGGGGTACCATTTGAAAGGGTAGGGATCGACATCGTTGGTCCCCTTGACCCGCAAACATCCTCAGGCAATAGGTTTATCCTGGTGCTGGTCGACCATGCAACCAGGTATCCTGAGGCCATCCCATTAAAGACTGTAACTGCCAAGTCAGTTGCAGAAGCTTTACTCGGCATGTTTACTAGGGTTGGCTTCCCTAAAGAAGTTGTGTCGGATCATGGCAGCAACTTTATGTCGAAGTATAGGAAGGATATGTGGAAAGAATGTGGGGTCACCTACAGGTTCTCTTCTGCATACCGCCCCCAGACCGATGGTCTGGGGGGGCGTTTCAACAGGACGTTAACGAGCATGATTGGGGCTCTGGAGGAGCCTCAGAGAAGAAAATGGGATCTTCTTGTTTCATGCTTACTGTTTACCTACCGAGAGGTACCACAGGAGGGTGTTGGCTTCAGCCCCTTCGAACTTCTGTTCGGTCATCCCGTACGGGGACCCTTAGCCATCGTCAAAGAGGGATGGGAGATGCCCACTCCCCCTGTTACTACCAATGTAGTTGACTATGTGCTAGGGCTCAGAAAACGGATGGTACTTCTGATGGGCTTGGCCAGTGATAAATTGAAGGCAGGGCAAGCGCTGGTGAAACATTGGTACGACCAGAAAGCTTCCCTCATCAACTTTACACTTGGTCAGCAAGTCCTGATCATGAATCTCATAAGGCCTCGAGCTTTACAGGACAAATGGTCAGGCCCTTACCCAGTGGTGGAGCCCCTGGGTGAGGTTAACTATTCAGTGGACCTTGGAAGGCCTGGACAGGCTCCAAAAGTGCTTCCCGTGAATAGGCTGAAGGCTTTCGGCCCAAGCGTCGAAATCGCAGCACTGCTACTGGCTTCAGATGTAGAGGAAGAGGAGTCTGAACCTCTCCCCGACCTGTTCCCAAGCAGTCCTTCAGTTAGCTCTTTTGAGGGTGTCCGAGTGGCCCCTCACCAAAATGGACAAGGCTCAGTGGTTTACCTTGGACATGAGGTAGTTGGAGGGAGGAGACAGCCTCTATCCAGTAAGGTACAAGCAGTACAAGACTGGCCTACCCCCACTACGCAAACCCAAGTGAGAGCCTTCTTAGGACTCACGGGTTATTACCGCAATTTTATGACAGACTATGGCACCATAGCTGCTCCTCTGACTGCCCTCACAACTCCGAAGAAACCCAAGAAGGTAACTTGGACTGACGAGTGTGAGAAGGCCTTCAATGGCTTGAAAGACTCCTTGTGCCAGGCCCCTGTGCTCAGGGCCCCTGATTATCAAAGACCTTTTATCGTGCAGACGGATGCCTCTGACACTGGGATAGGAGCTGTACTATCACAAGTAGATGAGAAGGGTAAGGAACACCCTATCGGTTTTATTAGTCGCCAGCTTAAGGACAGAGAGCTCAGATGGTCCACGGTAGAGAAAGAATGTTTCTCTGTTGTGTGGGCCCTAAGGAAGCTGCGGCCCTACCTCTATGGGACCCACTTCACTGTGCAGACTGACCATAAGCCGTTAAAGTGGCTAATGAACATGAAGGGGGAGAATCCAAAGTTGCTTAGGTGGTCCATAAGTCTACAAGGCTTCGACTTCACTATTGAGCATAGGCCAGGTGTCCGACATAGCAATGCTGATGGGTTGTCCAGAATGTTTTACCGACCTGAACAAGAGACTCATCCAGGGGTGGATTAGTTCCCCCTGTCCATAGTCTGGGAGGGGCGAGTGTTAGGAAAGATTTCGTTAATGTAGGGAACTTTCCTTCCATGTGGCAACCCCTAAACTTTTTGCTATTGTTTTCAACCTGTTTTCTTGACTTTGCCAGAGAAGTGCAGCCTTCTGCCGTACTCCTCTGGGCTTTCGCTCCTTTCTTACGGGGAAACTGACATGCCCTTAAGACAGTCAGTACCGGGGAACGCTGTTTCCCGTAGTTTCTTTTATCGTGTCGCCATTTTAGTGCAACACGACACAAGAGGGCACTGTAAGCTAAGTTACAGCTCTCTTGGGTCTCTAGCCTTCTACAGACCCTAGACACTCTTGTAGGATGGTTTTTGGATCGGTGCAAGTCATTCAGGGACTGGGCTGGTGGCAGCGATCATTTGGTTTATTTTGAGCTCCTTTTGCCGTTCTGAGCACCTTTTTGCCGCGAACACAAAAGGGTGGCCCGGCTACCCAAAATGGCCGGACCACGAGGCTCCTTTGTCTCGTCCACTGTCCGTCTTGCTCCCTTTACCTTCCCCCGGGTCAGGCGACCCGGGGCCTTCCTTATTTGGGCATGTAGTTTCCCGCGAAACACGGTTGCTTTCGCGGGCTTCTACATGTCGTTTGAGTGCCCCCAGGATGTGGGCTGGGCTGTCTGGTCCCAATACACATCCTGGGTGCCAGAGAGTCTAGGGTGGTGTGAATGCCTGGGACCACCGTGGTCCGTGATTGGTCCACGTATGGTATGTGTGTTGATGAGCGGATCTCCCATTGGCTCCCCTCCGTTTTGGCGCGAAGGGAACCGTGGATAAGAGGGAGCTGGAAACACCACTGCCATGTCGATCTCCTGAGTTCTTACGAACCCAGGGATACAGGAGCCAAGTATCCTGCGAACACGAGGCTGGACCGAGGAATCGCTGGTGACCCCCTGAAGAACTTCTGCTCCTCATTGCTGTCGTCCGGTGAAGCCCTTTCCACCTAAGATCGAACAAGAAGGCCTGTACTGGCGCTTCGACCTATTGGAATAGCAGGACCAGCTATTCCCGGCACCTTCATCAACTCCTGCCGTAAGCCTTCGGAAGTGTCTCTGGGCCATCCAGTTGACTGACCAGCTTACTAAGGAGGCCTGCTCTGTAATCGCCGACAGGTTGGGTGGTATTCTGAGTCCGAGGCACGCTCACACGCTTCGTTTGCTTAGCAACCCTAAGCTAGAGGTGAGCGGTGCTCGTTTGGCTTGAATACACCCGGCCGTTCCGTTGCCCTGCCGTGGCGACAAAACTGTGCTTGTTTCTTCGATCGGGACGTCTTTTTACTCTGCACGACGACGAGACGTTCCCTGCTCTTCAGAACCTGCCAGAAGCTGCATCTATCGAGGAGAAGCTCGGGCCTGCTTGCTTCGGGGACCGGTGAGTAGATTAGCTAGGATCTGGTCGCCCTCCTGCAGTGCCCCTTGCTTTTCCCCGCTGTAAATACAGCACCCCTTGTCCGTACTCGCGCCCTGCTTCTGCCTCACAGTGGAGGCTGCGCTAGAGTCGCGGACCGTGTTCTCCTTCATTAGGGCACCCTACAGAGCTGTCCAACGTCCTCCGAAGAGCTTCACCTTCTGCCCATTGGCACCGGCGTGTGCAGGTACTTTTGAGCGCTAGGCTCCACTCTTCGTAGGGATTGGACTACCATCCAGTTAGGGGCCTCAGAAGGCGGACATATCACACGCATTGGCTCGCACTGCCTGTTTTCCTTCCCCTGCAGGTGGATAACATATTTCGTGCTGCTAATGCTGTGAAACTGTGTATTCTGTATATATATTGGGTGGATAGTGTATGTGTTGGTTTAATATCGTTGTATATTGCTGCTTTTACTGTGGTTATTAGTTTCAAGGCCTTATAATAAATGTGTATCTATTTTTGATATAAACAACTGTTTGGAGTAGTTTGTAAGCGCTCTTGCTTTGTGTGCTCACTGCGGGCTTTCAGTCACCCTCACCCCTCTTGAGACCTAGTCTTGACCGCCGCGATCGCTACCTTGATTGGTCTGGCTTGTCCAGAGGTTACCCTGTTCCAAGTAATTAGGTTGGCCTTCTGAACTTCTGCGCCACCAGGACAGAGTTCAGAAATCCGTCTTAACACTTCCTATACCATGAGACTTGATATCTCAATGCTTCTAATAACAAACCTGAGACCCGTCCTATAACATGAGATGTGATATCCAAATCCTTCCCCTTCCAAACCTTAGACCCTTCCTTTATCATGAGATGTGATATCCAACTCCTTCCCATTCCAATCCTGAGACCCTCCCTACAGCATTAGATGTGATATCCAAGTCCTTCCCATTCCAATCTTGAGACCCTTCCTATAGCATGAGATGTGATATCTCAATGCTTCTAATACCAAACCTGAGACCCTTCCTATAACATGAGATGGGAATATCCAACTCCCTCCCATTCCAATCCTGAGACCCTTCCGATAACAGAGATGTGATATCTCAATGCTTATACCAAACCTGAGATCCTTCCTATAACATGAGATGTGATATCCAACTTCTTCCCATTCCAATCCTGAGACAGTTCCTATAGCATGAGATGTGATATCTCACTGCTTATACCAAACCTGAGACCCTTCCTATAGCATGAGATGTGATATCCAACTCCTTCCCATTCCAATCCTGAGACCCTTCCTATAGCATGAGATGTGATATCTCAATGCTTCTAATACCAAACCTGAGACTCTTCCTATAACATGAGATGGGATATCCAACTCCTTCCCATTCCAATCCTGAGACCCTTCCGATAGCAGAGATGTGATATCTCAATGCTTATACCAAACCTGAGACCCTTCCTACGGCATGAGATGTCATATACAACTCCTTCCCATTCCAATCCTGAGACCCTTCCTATAGCATGAGATGTGATATCTCAATGCTTATACCAAACCTGAGACCCTTCATATAGCATGAGATGTGATATCCAACTCCTTCCCATTCCAATCCTGAGACCCTTCCTATAGCATGAGATGTGATGTCTCAATGCTTCTAATACCAAACCTGAGATCCTTCCTAAAACATGAGATGTGATATCCAACTCCTTCCATTCCAATCCTGAGACCCTTCCTATAGCATGAGATGTGATATCTCAATGCTTCTAATATCAAACTTGAGACCTCCCTATAGCATGAGATGTGATATCCAAGTCCTTCCCATTCCAATCCTGAGACCATTCCTATAGCATGAGATGTGATATCTCAATACTTCTAATACCAAACCTGAGATCCTTACGATAACATGAGATGTGATATCCAAATCCTTCCCCTTCCAAACCTGAGACCCTCCCTTTAGCATGAGATGTGATATCCAACTCCTTCCGATTCCAATCCTGAGACCATTCTGATAGCATGAGATGTGATATCTCAATGCTTCTAATACCAAACCTGAGATCCTTCCGATAGCATGAGATGTGATATCTCAATGCTTCTAATACCAAACCTGATATCCTTCCTATAACATGAGATGTGATATCCAAATCCTTCCCCTTCCAAACCTGAGACCCTCCCTTTAGCATGAGATGTGATATCCAACTCCTTCCCATTCCAATCCTGAAACCCTTCTGATAGCATGAGATGTGATATCTCAATGCCTCTAATACCAAACCTGAGATCCTACCTCTAACATGAAATGTGATATCCAACTCTTTCCCCTTCCAAACCTGAGAGCCTTCCTATAGCATGAGATGTGATATCCAAGTCCTTCCCATTCCAATCCTGAGACCCTTCCTATAACATGAGATGTGATATCCAACTCCTTCCCATTCCAACCTGAGACCCTTCCTATAGCATGAGATGGGATATCCAACTCCTTGGAATTCCAATCCTGATACCCTTCCGATAGCATGAGATGTGATATCCCAATGCTTATACCAAACCTGAGACCCATACTATTGCATGAGATGTGATATCAAACTCCTTCCCATTCCAATCCTGAGACCCTTCCTATAGCTTGAGATGTGATATCCAACTCCTTCTCATTCCAATTCTGAGACCCTTCCTATACCATGAGACTTGATATCTCAGTGCTTCTAATACCAAACCTGAGACCCGTCCTATAACATGAGATGTGATATCCAAATCCTTCCCCTTCCCAACCTTAGACCCTTCCTTTATCATGAGATGTGATATCCAACTCCTTCCCATTCCAATCCTGAGAGCCTTCCGATATCATGAGATGTGATATCTCAATGCTTCTAATATCAAACTTGAGACCCTCCCTATAGCATGAGATGTGATATCCAAGTCCTTCCCATTCCAATCCTGAGACCCTTCCTATAGCATGAGATGTGATATCTCAATGCTTCTAATACCAAACCTGAGACCCTTCCTATAACATGAGATGGGAATATCCAACTCCTTCCCATTCCAATCCTGAGACCCTTCCGATAGAAGAGATGTGATATCTCAATGCTTATACCAAACCTGAGATCCTTCCTATAGCATGAGATGTGATATCCTACTCATTCCCATTCCAATCCTG
This sequence comes from Ambystoma mexicanum, assembly GCF_040938575.1. Taxonomy (NCBI): domain Eukaryota; kingdom Metazoa; phylum Chordata; class Amphibia; order Caudata; family Ambystomatidae; genus Ambystoma; species Ambystoma mexicanum. The sequence continues at coordinate 1,316,032 of NW_027182479.1, read as the reverse complement.
AGACCCTTCCTATAGCATGAGATGTGATATCTCAATGCTTCTAATATCAAACTTGAGACCTTCCCTATAGCATGAGATGTGATATCCAAGTCCTTCCCATTCCAATCCTGAGACACTTCCTATAGCATGAGATGTGATATCTCAATGCTTCTAATACCAAACCCGAGACTCTTCCTATAACATGAGATGGGATATCCAACTCCTTCCCATTCCAATCCTGAGACCCTTCCGATAGCAGAGATGTGATATCTCAAAGCTTATACCAAACCTGAGACCCTTCCTATGGCTTGAGATGTCATATACAACTCCTTCCCATTCCAATCCTGAGACCCTTCCGATAGCATGAGATGTGATATCTCAATGCTTATACCAAACCTGAGACCCTTCCTATAGCATGAGATGTGATATCCAACTCCTTCCCATTCCAATCCTGAGACCCTTCCTATAGCATGAGATGTGATATCTCAATGCTTCTAATACCAAACCTGAGATCCTTCGTTTAACATGAGATGTGATATCCAACTCCTTCCATTCCAATCCTGAGACCCTTCCTATAGCATGAGATGTGATATCTCAATGCTTATACCAAACCTGAGACCCTTCCTATAGCATGAGATGTGATATCCAACTCCTTCCCATTCCAATCCTGAGACCCTTCCTATAGCATGAGATGTGATATCTCAATGCCTCTAATACCAAACCTGAGATCCTTCCTCTAACATGAAATGTGATATCCAACTCCTTCCCTTTCCAAACCTGAGAGCCTATCCATAGCATGAGATGTGATATCCAAGTCCTTCCCATTCCAATCCTTAGACCCTTCCTACAGCATGCAATATGATATCTCAATGATTCTAATAACAATCCTGAGACCCGTCCTATAACATGAGATGGGATATCCAACTCCTTCCCATCCCAATCCTGAGACACTTCCGATTGCAGAGATGTGATATCTCAATGCTTATACCAAACCTGAAACTCTTCCTATAACATGAGATGTGATATCTGTTAGGAAAGATTTAATAATTGTAGGTAATTTTCCTTCCATGTGGCAACCCCTAAACTTTTTGCTGTTGTTTTTCACCTTGTTCTCGACTTTGCCAGAGAAGTGCAGCCTTCTGCCGCACTCCTCTGGGATTTCGCTCCTTTCTTACGGGGAAACTGACATGCCCTTAAGACAGTCAGTACCGGGAAACGCTGTTTTCCGTAGTTTCTTTTATCATGTTGCGGCTTTCGTGCAACATGACACAAGAGGGCACTGTAAGCTAAGTTGCTGCTCTCTTGGGATTCTAGCCTTCTACAGGCCCTAGATACTCTTTCAGGATTGTAACTGATCGGTGCAAGTGATTCACGGACGGGAATGGTGGCAGCGATCGTTTCTTGTGTTTTGAGCTCCTTTTGGCGTTCTAAGCACGTTTCTCACACTTAACCCAAAATGGTGGCCTGGCTCCCAAAATGGCCAGACCACGAGGCTCCTTTGTCCTGTCCGCTGACCGTCTTGCTCCCTTCACCTTCCCCAGGTCGAGCCGACCCGGGGCCTTCCTTATTTGGGCATGTACTTTCCCGCGAAACACGGATGCTTTCGCGGGCTTCTACATGTCTTGTGTGTGCCTCCAGTATGTGGGCTGGGATGTCTGGTCCCGTGTGAATGCCTGGGACCACCGTGGTCCGTGATAGGTCCACGAATGGTGTGAGTGTTGATGAGCGGATCTCCCATTGGGTCCCCACCGTTTTGGCGCGAAGGGAACCGTGGATAAGAGGGGGCTGGAAACACCACTACCATGTCGATCTCCTGAGTTCTCACGAACAAAGGAATACAGGAGCCAAGTATCCTGCAACCAAGAGGCTGAACCGAGGAATCGCTGGTGACCCGCTGAAGGACTGCTCCTCTGCACTGCTGTCGCCTTGTGAAACCCTTTTCACCTTTGATCGAACCAGAAGGCCTGTACTAGTACTTCGACCCTTGGAATAGCGGGGACAGCTATTCTCGGCATCTTCACCATCTCCTGCTAGTAAGCCTTCGGAAGCGTCTCTGGGCCATCCAGCAGACTGACCAGCCTACACAGGAGTCTTGCTCTGTAACCGCCACCAGGTTGTGTAGTATATCGAGTCCTTGTCACTCTCACACGATTCGTACACTTGGCGTTCCCAGGTCTGAAGTGAGTAGTGTACATTTGGCTCAGATACACACGGCCGCTCCGTTGCCCTGCTGTGGTAACAAACTGTGCGGGTTCCTTCGTTTGGGACGTCTTTTACTCAACTCTGCTGCTGCAGACTCAACACGACGACGAGACGTCCCCTGCTCTTCTGAACCTGCCAGCGACTGAAACTGACGCGGAGAAGCCTGGGTCTGCTTGCATCGGGGTCCGGTGAGTAGCAAAGCTATGAACTGGTCGCCCTCCTGCAGGAGCCCATAGCTTTTCCCCGCTGTGTCAAAACAGCACGCCTTTCCGTACTCGCGCTCTGCTTCTGCCCACAGTGGAGGCTGCGCTTGAGTCGCGGAACACTGTTGTTCTTGGTTTGTGCACTAAACTGAACTGCCTGATCTCCCTCAAAGAGAATCCCCTTTTGCCCGTTGGCACCAGCGTGTGCAGGTACTTTTGAGCACAAGGCTCCACTCTTCGTAGGGCTCGGACTTCCTTTTAGTTAGGTGCCTCTGAAGGCGGACTGGGTCTAAGCATTATTTCACACTGCCTGTTTTCCTTCCCTTTTAGGTGGACTACACATTTCGTGCATCTAACGCTTGAGACTTGTTTGTATTTGTATATATATTGTATTGGTATGGTATGTGTTGGTTTACTAGAGTTGTATTGTGATTTCTCGCTACGGTCATTGTTTTAAAGGCCTTGGAATAAATGTATATATATTTTTAATTTAGCACCTGTTTGGAGTAGTTTGTAAGTGTCCTTGCTTTGTGTGCTCATTGCAGGCTTTCAGTCACCCTCACCCCTCTTGAGACCTAGTCTTGACCGCCGCGATCGCTACCTTGATTGGTCTGGCTTGTCCAGAGGTTACCCTGTTCCAAGTAATTAGGTTGGCCTTCTGAACTTCTGCGCCACCAGGACAGAGTTCAGAAATCCGTCTTAACAAATTGGTGTACAGTGGTGGGATACGACTGAAGGTATCCAGTGTTGCGCACGAACTAAGGCATTTCAAGTTATTCCTACCAGGACATGTAGTGAATTGTTGTAGTATAACTTTAAAAAGGCCATAGTCCTATCTAACAGTATGGAAACAAATACCTTGTTAACTTTAAATGCTTCCAAATCAGAAACATTGAAAAAAATGTGTGCGGAGAGAGGTGTTTCCTCTCAAGGCACGAAATTGGATATGATCCAAAGAATCGTGGCGTGGCAAGAAGCGCAGCTTGACGCTATAACTTCTGAGGACAGTGCGGAAGGAGGTGGGGCTGCTCTCACTGGTAGAACCGACGGTTCTGCCGCTGCACTGATCCACCGCGACCACGAGGACAGGGAGGATGAGATGTCTAATGTTTCCTCTGCCAGTGTTGATGGGGAGGCTATGCTTGAATTCAAGAAGCAAGAGCTGCGGTTTAGGCAGAAGGAGCTGGAATTCAGCATAGCCAAACTAAAAATCGAACAGTCAGAAAAACAGAAAGACAGGGATCACCAGTTGGAACTGGCCAAGCTTCAGGTTGCAAATGGGTCCAAGGGTCCTGGAAATGGGTCTGGGGCGTCCTCTCATCCATGGTTTCCGAAAGATCTGGTCATTGTGTATGAGGAAAGGAATGACATTATGGACTGGATGAATGCGTTTGAGTATGCATGCGAAGTTCAACAAGTTGACAATGCTGATAAGATTGCCTGGTTACTCAGCAGACTGCCCCATTCTGGGTGTAGTGCCATTATGGAAATGTCGAAGGCTGAGCAAGCTGATTTCGCAATGTTAAAGCAAACTCTCATTTTAACGTTTGGGAAGACTCCGGCCCAATATTTGAAACGATTCATAGAGTATAAGAAAAAGGAAGGTGGTACTTGGGTATCTTATGTCACTGAATCCTTGAAAAACTTAACTGGCTGGGTCGAAGGTTATAAGGTTTCTACCTTCGAAGGCATGATACATCTTGTCATGCTGGAACACATTTTTGCATCTTCTTCCCCGGAGCTTAAGCAGCATTTGGCCGATTCGAAGGAGATAGATCCTAAGAAGCTGGCCATTGCAGCAGACTTATGGGTGTCACATCGAGTGTCCCATAAGGACAAAACTCATCCTGGTAAGCAGGAGGAAGGGAAAAAGTCCAAAGATAAGGAGGGTGGAGAATCTGATAAATCTTCTTCTCAAAAGGGCCACAAAAAGAAAAATAAGGGTAAGACACAAGAGAACTCACAGGGTAGTGGAGGTCAGCCTCCGAAACAGAACTCTGGTTACAATAAGCCTCCCTATGTAAACAGACCCAATGGATCTTGTTTTGCTTGTGGAGCAACTGACCACGTGAAGGGGGATCCCCGGTGTAAGGTTTGACCTTTGGGGGTTCACTCCGCTAATCTGGCCTTCTCCTCCTACGAGGAAGAAGAGATTACAGGAGCATCCTTCTCCTCAGACTCATTTCCCAGCGGGATAGAGGCTGAGGTAGTTTTAGTTTCCCTTGGTTCCTGGGATCCTAAAGTCGCAGAGGCTTATGCTAGGATTCCAGATAATACCAAGCACTACTTTAAAGACCGTGTGCTGATCAATGGAGTAGATACTCCAGCTCTTAGGGATAGTGGGTGCAGTCGAACTGTAGTGGATTCTACCTTGGTAGACTCAGAGGAAGTTGCCAGAGCTACTCTGATGCCCACTAAGTTGGCTGACGGCCCACTCCGTATGTTCCCAGTAATACCTGTAAATCTTACTTTAAATGGTACAGCAGTCAGGATTCCAGTGAGCATTCAGAGAAACGTCCCGGGAAAGGTCTTGTTAGGTAATGATCTCAGAGCTTTAGGGCTCGTAGGAGACACTGCCGAAAGACCCTACACACGGTCTCAAGCACGGGCAGCATTGGCCAAGACCAATACGCCGCCCCAGCCGAAGGGGAAACCCAAGGCGAAAGGAGTCAACAAGTCAAGACGAGGGAAAGAGAACATTCCCCCGAGCTCGCCTACCACTGCGGTGGAGGAAGTTGGTCAATCGCCCGGGCCTGACGAGGAGGTGGCGATGCCTGAAGTATTTGACCCCAACGACCATCCTGAACTAAAAGACTTGTTAGTTGAAGGAGGTCCTGATAGGGACGAATTCAGTAAAGGCCAACGTGAGTGCCCATCTCTGGAAGGCCTAAGGAGACAGGCCTGCTCCCAGCTTGAGGGTGAACCTCCTGGGACGCATAGGATTTATTGGGAAGGTGGACTCCTGTATAGTGAGCCCACAGAGTCTACAGAAGGAGACCATAGGAGGTTGGTGGTTCCCCTTGCTGTTAGGCCCTTCCTCCTGCAGTTGGCGCATGAAGTGCTCCTTGCTGGTCACCTTGGTATTAAGAGGAGCAAGCAAAGGTTATCCATGCACTTCTACTGGCCCAAGATGGGGGTGCAAGTAGAAAGTCACTGCAGGAGTTGTGCCTCCTGCCAGTTATCTGGTAAGGTTGGCTCGACAATCCAAGCTCCGTTGGTACCGCTCCCAGTTGTGGGGGTACCATTTGAAAGGGTAGGGATCGACATCGTTGGTCCCCTTGACCCGCAAACATCCTCGGGCAATAGGTTTATCCTGGTGCTGGTCGACCATGCAACCAGATATCCTGAGGCCATCCCATTGAAAAATGTAACTGCCAAGTCAGTTGCAAAAGCTTTACTTGGCATATTTACTAGGGTTGGCTTCCCTAAAGAAGTTGTGTCAGATTGTGGCAGCAACTTTATGTCAAAGTATATGCAGGCTATGTGGAAAGAATGTGGGGTCACCTACAAGTTCTCTTCTGCATACCACCCCCAGACCAATGGTCTGGTGGAACGTTTCAACAGAACGTTAAAAAGCATGATTGGGGCTCTGGAGAAGCTTCAGAGAAGACAATGGGAACTTCTTTTACCATGCTTACTGTTTGCCTACCGAGAGGTACCACAGGAGGGTGTTGGCTTCAGCCCCTTCAAACTTCTGTTTGGTCATCCTGTACGGGGACCCTGTTAATAAGTAAATGACCACACTTCACTGCAATCCTTGTCTTTAGTGAGGATTTATTTAGTTAGTTCATCCAAGAGAAAGGCCCCAGGCTGCAACATTCCAAGAATTCCTCGCTCGCTTGGTCGACTATTCGTTCACCTGACAGCCGGGTTCCATTCAAAGATAAACAACTGCAAGCCGCAGCCGTGTGTGTAACGGCAAGACAGTGAGTAATTAAGGTAATGGCAATCCAAATAGTGAGTGACCTCAGGTGGGACCTCTGCTGGTGTTGTCAGCGCAGTCTCTCGTAGTTGCAAATCACAAACCACAAATCAACCTCCTCAGTATTCGTGCTCTGCTCCAGGATTCCTTCGTGGTTCACTTCACTCCCAGGCACTGACTTTTTCCTCAAAATTCGTACTCCGCTCCAGGATAACGGCCGTGTTTCTCGCCGGCTATTACACATGTAGTGTGCCGCTCCGTCCGGTTGCATCCAAACTGTAATCAATATTGCTGCTGCTGGGGGCCTTTTCTCCTTGGCCCAATCCTCGTCGCCAATGTTAATAAGTAAATGACCACACTTCACTGCAATCCTTGTCTTTAGTGAGGATTTATTTAGTTAGTTCATCCAAGAGAAAGGCCCCCAGCTGTGGGCTGTCCTCCTGGTCTCAATCCTCTCTCTGCTGCTCGAATCTGGAACCCTTGCTTAATCATAACAACAAAGATTCTTTGGTAACTAGGTTACATGGCAGCAGCTGAAATGATGTAAGTATAAACACATTGATGTAAGTCTAAACACCTCCTAACAGACCCTTAGCCATAGTCAAAGAGGGATGGGAGATGCCCACTCCCCCTGTTACTACCAACGTAGTTGATTATGTGCTAGGGCTCAGAAAACGGATGGTACTTCTGATGGGCTTGGCTAGTGATAAATTGAAGGCAGGACAAGCACTGGTGAAACATTGGTACGACCAGAAAGCTTCCCTCATCAACTTTACACCTGGTCAGCAAGTCCTGATCATGAATCCCATAAGGCCTTGAGCTTTACAGGACAAATGGTCAGGCTCTTACACAGTGGTGGAGCCCCTGGGTGAGGTTAACTATTTAGTGGACCTTGGAAGGCCTGGACAGGCTCCAAAAGTGTTTCACGTGAATAGGCTGAAGGCTTTCGTCCCAAGAGTCGAAATCGCAGAACTGTTACTGGCTTCAGATGTTGAGGAAGAGGAGTCTGAACCTCTCCCCGACCTGTTCCAAAGCGGTCCTTCAGATAGCTCCTTTGAGGGAGTCCGAGGGGCCCCTCACCTGACTTCTGATCAGCAGGCTGAGGTGAAAAGTTTGCTTAGGCAGTTTTCCCCCCTGTTTTCACAGTCGCCTGGTTTGACACCTTGGTGCAAACATAACATAGACACAGGAGACAGTGTACCTACCAAAAGTAGGGGATACAGGATGTCAGACAAAGTACGGTCTTATATTGAGACCGAGGTCAATAAGATGTTAGACCTTGGGGTGATTGAACCCTCTAGTAGTCCTTGGTCCAGCCCTGTGGTTTTCGTTCCAAAGGCAGGCACTTCTGAATTGAGGTTCTGGTGGATTACAGGGCTCTGAATGCTGTCACCAAGACAGATGCACACCCCTTGCCTCGAACAGATGAGCTGGTGGATACTTTGGGTGCCTCCAAGTACCTCAGCACGTTTGACCTCACTGCTGACTATTGGCAAATAGCTTTAGCAGAACATGCCAAGGAGAAGACGGCGTTTTCTACTCCAGACGGCCTTTACCAATTCCGGGTAATGCCGTTCGGGTTGAAGAATGCACCTGCCACTTTCCAGAGGCTTGTGCATCATGTTTTGAATGGGTTGGACGAATTCTGTCTTGCATATCTGGACGATATAGCAGTTTTCAGTGCCACCTGGGAAGACCATGTGAAACACCTCGGGATTGTGCTCCAGGCTCTTCAGAAAGCACACTTCACCATAAAGGCTAGTAAATGCCAGATTGGACAAGGCTCAGTGTTTTACCTTGGACATGAAGTAGGTGGAGGGAGGATACAGCCTCTACCCAGTAAAGTACAAGCAGTACAAGACTGGCCTACCCCCACTACACAAACCCAAGTGAGAGCCTTCTTAGGACTCACGGGGTATTACCGCAATTTTGTGGCAGACTATGGCACCATAGCTGCCCCTCTGACTGCCCTCACAACTCTGAAGAAACCCAAGAAGGTAACTTGGACCGACGAGTGTGAGAAGGCCTTCAATGGCTTAAAAGACTCCTTGTGCCAGGCCCCTGTCCTCAGGGCCCCTGATTATCAAAGACCTTTTATCGTGCAGACGGACGCCTCTGACACTGGGATAGGAGCTGTACTATCGCAAGTAGATGAGAAGGGTAAGGAACACCCTATTGGTTTTATTAGTCACCAGTTTAAGGACAGAGAGCTCAGATGGTCCACGGTAGAGAAAGAATGTTTCTCTGTTGTGTGGGCCCTAAGGAAGCTGAGGCCCTACCTCTATGGGACCCACTTCACTGTGCAAACTGACCATAAGCCCTTAAAGTGGCTAATAAACATGAAGGGGGAGAATCCAAAGTTGCTTAGGTGGTCCATAAGTCTACAAGGCTTCGACTTCACTATTGAGCATAGACCAGGTGTCCAACATAGCAATGCTGATGGGTTGTGCAGAATGTTTAACCGACCTGAACAAGAGACTCATCCAGGGGTGGATTAGTTCCCCCTGTCCATAGTCTGGGAGGGGTGAGTGTTAGGAAAGATTTCGTAATTGTAGGTAATTTCCCTTCCATGTGGCAACCCCTAAACTTTTTGCTGTTGTTTTTCACCTTGTTCTCGACTTTGCCAGAGAAGTGCAGCCTTCTGCCGCACTCCTCTGGGCTTTCGCTCCTTTCTTACGGGGAAACTGTCATGCCCTTAAAACAGTCAGTACCAGGAAACGCTCGTTTCCGTAGTTTCTTTTATCATGTTGCGGCTTTCGTGCAACATGACACAAGAGGGCACTGTAAGATAGGTTACTGCTCTCTTGGGTCTCTAGCCTTCTACAGGCCCTAGATACTCTTCCAGAATTGTAACTGATCGGTGCAAGTGATTCACGGACGGGAATGGTGGCAGCGATCGTTTATTGTGTTTTGAGCTCCTTTTGGCGTTCTAAGCGCGTTTCTCGCGCTTAACCCAAAATGGTGGCCTAGAGCTCAAAATGGCCAGACCACGAGGCTCCTTTGTCCTGTCCGCTGACCATCTTGCTCCCTTCACCTTCCCCAGGTCGAGCCGACCTGGGGCCTTCCTTATTTGGGCATGTACTTTCCCGCGAAACACAGATGCTTTCGCGGGCTTCTACATGTCTTGTGTGTGCCTCCAGGATGTGGGCTGGGATGTCTGGTCCCAATACACATCCTGGGTGCCAGAGAGTCTAGGGTGGTGTGAATGCCTGGGACCACCGTGGTCCGTGATAGGTCCACGAATGGTGTGAGTGTTGATGAGCGGATCTCCCATTGGGTCCCCTCCGTTTTGGCGCGAAGGGAACCGTGGATAAGAGGGGGCTGGAAACACCACTACCATGTCGATCTCCTGAGTTCTCACGAACGAAGGAATACAGGAGCCAAGTATCCTGCAACCAAGAGGCTGAACCGAGGAATCGCTGGTGACCCGCTGAAGGACTGCTCCTCTGCACTGCTGTCGCCTTGTGAAACCCTTTTCACCTTTGATCGAACCAGAAGGCCTGTACTGGTACTTCGACCCTTGGAATAGCGGGGACAGCTATTCTCGGCATCTTCACCATCTCCTGCTAGTAAGCCTTCGGAAGCGTCTCTGGGCCATCCAGCAGACTGACCAGCCTACACAGGAGTCTTGCTCTGTAACCGCCGCCAGGTTGTGTAGTATATCGAGTCCTTGTCACTCTCACATGATTCGTACACTTGGCGTTCCCAGGTCTGAAGTGATTAGTGTACATTTGGCTCAGATACACACCGCCGCTCCGTTGCCCTGCTGTGGTAACAAACTGTGCGGGTTCCTTCGTTTGGGACGTCTTTTACTCAACTCTGCTGCTGCAGACTCAATACGACGACGAGACATTGAGATATCACATCTCATGCTATAGTAAGGGTCTCAGGATTGGAATGGGAAGGACTTGGATATCACATCTCATGCTATAGGCAGGGTCTCAGGTTTGGAAAGGGAAGGAGTTGGATATCACATTTCATTTTAGAGGAAGGATCTCAGGTTTGGTATTAGAGGCATTGAGATATCACATCTCATGCTATCAGAAGGGTCTCAGGATTGGAATGGGAAGGAGTTGGATATCACATCTCATGTTATAGGAAGGGTCTCAGGTTTGGTATAAGCATTGAGATATCACATCTCTGCTATCGGAAGTGTCTCAGGATTGGAATGGGAAGGAGTTGGATATCCCATCTCATGTTATAGGACGGGTCTCAGGTTTGTTATTAGAATCATTGAGATATCATATTGCATGCTATAGGAAGGGTCTAAGGATTGGAATGGGAAGGACTTGGATATCACATCTCATGCTATAGGTAGGCTCTCAGGTTTGGAAAGGGAAGGAGTTGGATATCACATTTCATGCTAGAGGTAGGATCTCAGGTTTGGTATTAGAGGCATTGAGATATCACATCTCATGCTATCAGAAGGGTCTCAGGATTGGAATGGGAAGGAGTTGGATATCACATCTCATGTTATAGGAAGGATCTCAGGTTTGGTATTAGAAGCATTGAGATATCACATCTCATGCTATCGGAAGTATCTCAGGTTTGGTATTAGAGGCATTGAGATATCACATCTCATGATATCATAAGGGTCTCAGGATTGGAATGGGAAGGAGTTGGATATCACATCTCATGCTAAAGGGAGGGTCTCAGGTTTGGAAGGGGAAGGAATTGAGTATCACATCACATGTTATAGGAAGGATCTCAGGTTTGGTATTAGAGGCATTGAGATATCACATCTCATGCTATCGGAAGGGTCTCAGGATTGGAATGGGAAGGAGTTGGATATCACATCTCATGCTATAGGAAGGGTCTCAGGTTTGGAACGGGAAGGAGTTGGATATCACATCTCATGTTATAGGAAGAGTCTCAGGTTTGGTATAAGCATTGAGATATCACATCTCTGCAATCGGAAGTGTCTCAGGATTGGAACGGGAAGGAGTTGGATATCCCATCTCATGTTATAGGACTGGTCTCAGGTTTGGTATTAGAAGCATTGAGATATCACATCGCATGCTGTAGGAAGGGTCTCAGGTTTGGAATGGGAAGGAATTGGATATCACATCTCATGTCATAGGAAGGATCTCAGGTTTGGTATTAGAAGCATTGAGATATCACATCTCATGCTATAGGAATGGTCTCAGGATTGGAATGGGAAGGAGTTGGATATTACATTCTTGCTATGGGAAGGGTCTCATGTTTGGAATTGGAAGGAGTTGGATATCACATATGCTATAGGAAGGGTCTCAGGTTTGGAATGGGAAGGAGTTGGATATCACATCTCATGTTATAGGAAGGGTCTCAGGTTTGGTATAAGCATTGAGATATCACATCTCTGCTATCGGAAGTGTCTCAGGATTGGAATGGGAAGGATATGTATATGACATCTCATGACATAAGAAGGGTCTCAGGTTTGGTATAAGCATTGAGATATCACATCTCTGCTTTTGGAAGGGTCTCAGGATTGGAATGGGAAGGAGTTGGATATCCCATCTCATGTTATAGGAAGAGTCTCAGGTTTGGTATTAGAAGCATTGAGATATCACATCTCATGCTATAGGAAGTGTCTCAGGATTGGAATGGGAAGGAATTGGATATCACATCTCATGCTATAGGGAGGGTCTCAAGTTTGATATTAAAAGCATTGAGATATCACATCTCATGCTATAGGAAGGGTCTCAGGATTGGAATGGAAGGAGTTGGATATCACATCTCATGTTATAGGAAGGATCTCAGGTTTGGTATTAGAAGCATTGAGACATCACATCTCATGCTATAGGAAGGGACTCAGGTTTGGTATAAGCATTGAGATATCACATCTCATGCTATGGGAAGGGTCTCAGGATTGGAATGGGAAGGAGTTGTATATGACATCTCATGCCGTAGGAAGGGTCTCAGGTTTGGTATAAGCATTGAGATATCACATCTCTGCTATCGGAAGGGTCTCAGGATTGGAATGGGAAGGAGTTGGATATCACATCTCATGCTGTATGAAGGGTCTCAGGTTTGGTATAAGCATTGAGATATCACATCTCATGCTATGGGAAGGGTCTCAGGATTGGAATGGGAAGGAGTTGTATATGACATCTCATGCCGTAGGAAGGGACTCAGGTTTGGTATAAGCATTGAGATATCACATCTCTGCTATCGGAAGGGTCTCAGGATTGGAATGGGAAGGAGTTGGATATCCCATCTCATGTTATAGGACGGGTCTCAGGTTTGTTATTAGAATCATTGAGATATCATATTGCATGCTATAGGAAGGGTCTAAGGATTGGAATGGGAAGGACTTGGATATCACATCTCATGCTATAGGAAGGGTCTCAGGTTTGGTATAAGCATTGAGATATCACATCTCATGCTATAGGAAGGGTCTCAGGATTGGAATGGGAAGGATATGTATATGACATCTCATGCCATAGGAAGGGTCTCAGGTTTGGTATAAGCATTGAGATATCACATATCTGCTTTTGGAAGGGTCTCAGGATTGGAATGGGAAGGAGTTGGATATCCCATCTCATGTTATAGGAAGAGTCTCAGGTTTGGTATTAGATTCATTGAGATATCATATTGCATGCTATAGGAAGGGTCTAAGGATTGAAATGGGAAGGAGTTGCATATCACATCTCATGCTATAGGAAGGGTCTCAGGTTTGGTATAAGCATTGAGATATCACATCTCATGCTATAGGAAGGGTCTCAGGATTGGAATGGGAAGGATATGTATATGACATCTCATGCCATAGGAAGGGTCTCAGGTTTGGTATAAGCATTGAGATATCACATCTCTGCTTTTGGAAGGGTCTCAGGATTGGAATGGGAAGGAGTTGGATATCCCATCTCATGTTATAGGAAGAGTCTCAGGTTTGGTATTAGAAGCATTGAGATATCACATCTCATGCTATAGGAAGTGTCTCAGGATTGGAATGGGAAGGACTTGGATATCACATCTCATGCTATAGGGAGGGTCTCAAGATTGATATTAGAAGCATTGAGATATCACATCTCACGCTATAGGAAGATTCTCAGGATTGGAATGGAAGGAGTTGGATATCACATCTCATGTTATAGGAAGGATCTCAGGTTTGGTATTAGAAGCATTGAGACATCACATCTCATGCTATAGGAAGGGTCTCAGGATTGTAATGGGAAGGAGTTGGATTTCACATCTCATGCTATATGAAGGGTCTCAGGTTTGGTATAAGCATTGAGATATCACATCTCATGCTATAGGAAGGGTCTCAGGATTGGAATGGGAAGGAGTTGGATATCACATCTCATGCTATAGGAAGGGTCTCGGGTTTGGTATAAGCAGTGAGATATCACATCTCTACTATCGGAAGGGTCTCAGGATTGGAATGGGAAGGAGTTGGATATCCCATCTCATGTTATAGGAAGAGTCTCAGGTTTGGTATTAGAAGCATTGAGATATCTCATCTCATGCTATAGGAAGGGTCTCAGGATTGGAATGGGAAGGAGTTGGATATCACATCTCATGCTATAGGAAGGGTCTTAGGTTTGGTATAAGCAGTGAGATATCACATCTCATGCTATAGGAAGTGTCTCAGGATTGGAATGGGAAGAAGTTGGATATTACATCTCATGTTATAGGAAGGATCTCAGGTTTGGTATAAGCATTGAGATATCACATCTCTGTTATCGGAAGGGTCTCAGGATTGGAATGGGAAGGAGTTGGATATTCCCATCTCATGTTATAGGAAGGGTCTCAGGATTGGAATGGGAAGGACTTGGATATCACATCTCATGCTATAGGGAGGGTCTCAAGTTTGATATTAGAAGCATTGAGATATCACATCTCATGATATCGGAAGGGTCTCAGGATTGGAATGGGAAGGAGTTGGATATCACATCTCATGATAAAGGAAGGGTCTAAGGTTTGGAAGGGGAAGGATTTGGATATCACATCTCATGTTATAGGACGGGTCTCAGGTTTGGTATTAGAAGCATTGAGATATCAAGTCTCATGGTATAGGAAGGGTCTCAGAATTGGAATGGGAAGGAGTTGGATATCACATCTCAAGCTATAGGAAGGGTCTCAGGATTGGAATGGGAAGGAGTTTGATATCACATCTCATGCCATAGTATGGGTCTCAGGTTTGGTAGAAGCATTGGGATATCACATCTCATGCTATCGGAAGGGTATCAGGATTGGATTTGGAAGGAGTTGGATATCACATCTCATGTTATAGGAAGGGTCTCAGGTTTGGTATAAGCATTGAGATATCACATCTCTGCTATCGGAAGTGTCTCAGGATTGGAATGGGAAGGAGTTGGATATCCCATCTCATGTTATAGGACGGGTCTCAGGTTTGTTATTAGAATCATTGAGATATCATATTGCATGCTGTAGGAAGGGTCTAAGGATTGGAATGGGAAGGACTTGGATATCACATCTCAAGCTATAGGTAGGCTCTCAGGTTTGGAAAGGGAAGGTGTTGGATATCACATTTCATGTTAGAGGAAGGATCTCAGGTTTGGTATTAGAGGCATTGAGATATCACATCTCATGCTATAGGAAGGGTCTCAGGATTGGAATGGGAAGGAGATGGATATCACATCTCATGCTATAGGAAGGGTCTCAGGTTTGGTATAAGCATTGAGATATCACATCTCATGCTATAGGAAGGGTCTCAGGATTGGAATGGGAAGGATATGTATATGACATCTCATGCCATAGGAAGGGTCTCAGGTTTGGTATAAGCATTGAGATATCACATCTCTGCTTTTGGAAGGGTCTCAGGATTGGAATGGGAAGGAGTTGGATATCCCATCTCATGTTATAGGAAGAGTCTCAGGTTTGGTATTAGAAGCATTGAGATATCACATCTCATGCTATAGGAAGTGTCTCAGGATTGGAATGTGAAGGACTTGGATATCACATCTCATGCTATAGGGAGGGTCTCAAGTTTGATATTAGAAGCATTGAGATATCACATCTCATGCTATAGGAAGGGACTCAGGATTGGAATGGGAAGGAGTTGGATATCACATCTCATGCTATAGGAAGGGTATCAGGTTTGGTATAAGCAGTGAGATATCACATCTCATGCTATAGGAAGTGTCTCAGGATTGGAATGGGAAGGAGTTGGATATCACACCTCATGTTATAGGAAGGATCTCAGGTTTGGTATAAGCATTGAGATATCACATCTCTGCTATCGGAAGGGTCTCAGGATTGGAATGGGAAGGAGTTGGATATTCCCATCTCATTTTATAGGAAGGGTATATCAAGTCTTAGCATGAGATGTGATATCCAGCTCCTTCCATTCCAATCCTGAGACCCTTCCGATAGCATGAGATGTGATATGTCAATGCTTCTAATATCAATACTGAGACCCTCCCTATAGCATGAGATGTGATATCTAAGTCCTTCCCATTCCAATCCTGAGACCCTTCCGATAGCAGAGATGTGATATCTCAATGCTTATACCAAACCTGAGACCCTTCCTATAGCACGAGATGTGATATCCAACTCCTTCCCATTCCAATCCTGAGACCCTTCCTATAGCATGAGATGTGATATCTCAATGCTTCTACCAAAACTGAGACCCTTCCTTTAGCATGAGATGTGATATCCAACTCCTTCCCATTCCAATCCTGAGACCCTTCCTATAGCATGAGATGTGATATCTCAATGCTTCTAATACCAAACCTGAGATCCTTCCTATAACATGAGATGTGATATCCAACTCCTTCCCATTCCAATCCTGAGACCCTTCCTATAGCATGAGATGTGATATCTCAATGCTTCTAATACCAAACCTGAGATCCTTCCGATAGCATGAGATGTGATATCTCAATGCTTCTAATACCAAACCTGAGACCCTCCCTTTAGCATGAGATGTGATATCCAATTCCTTCCCATTCCAATCCTGATACCCTTCTGATAGCATGAGATGTGATATCTCAATGCCTCTAATACCAAACCTGAGATCCTACCTCTAACATGAAATGTGATATCCAACTCCTTCCCTTTCCAAACCTGAGAGCCTTCCTACAGCATGAGATGTGATATCCAAGTCCTTCCCATTCCAATCCTGAGACCCTTCCTATAACATGAGATGTAATATCCAACTCCTTCCCATTCCAACCTGAGACCCTTCCTATAGCATGAGATGGGATATCCAACTCCTTCCAAATCTAATCCTGATATCCTTCCGATAGCATGAGATGTGATATCCCAATGCTTCTACAAAACCTGAGACCCATACCATGGCATGAGATGTGATATCAAACTCCCGTCCTGTACCATGAGACTTGATATCTCAATGCTTCTAATACCAAACCTGAGACCAGTCCAATAACATGAGATGTGATATCCAAATCCTTCCCCTTCCAAACTTGAGACCCTCCCTTTAGCATGAGATGTGATATCTCAATGCTTCTAATACCAAACCTGAGACCCTTCCTATAACATGAGATGTGATATCCAAGTCCTTCCCATTCCAATCCTGAGACCCTTCCTATAGCATGAGATGTCATATCTCAATGCTTCTAATACCAAACCTGAGACCCTTCGTATAACATGAATTGTGATATCCAAGTCCTTCCCATTCCAATCTTGAGACCTTTCCAATAGCAGAGATGTGATATCTCAATGCTTATACCAAACCTGAGATCCTTCCTATGACATGAGATGTGATATCTAAATCCTTCTCATTCCAAACCTGAGACCCTTCCTACAGCATGTGCTGTGATATCTCAATGCTTCTAATATCAAAACTGAGACCCGTCCTATAACATGAGATGGGATATCCAACTCCTTCCCGTTCCAAACCTGATACCCTTCCTATAGCATGAGATGTGATATCCAATTCCTTCCATTCCCAATCCTGAGACACCTCCGATAGCAGAGATGTGAAATCTCAATGCTTATACCAAACCTGAGACTCTTACTATAACATGAGATCTGATATCTAACTCCTTCCCGTTCCAAACCTGAGACCCTTCCTATAGCATGAGATGCGATATCCAACTCCTTCCCATTCCAATCCTGAGACCCTTCCCATAGCATGAGATGTGATATCTCAATGCTTCTAATACCAAACCTGTGATCCTTCCTATAACAAGAGATGTGATATCCAAATCCTTCCCCTTCCAAATCTGAGACCCTCCCTTTAGCATGAGATGTGATATCTCAATGCCTCTAATACCAAACCTGAGATCCTTCCGATAGCATGAGATGTGATATCTCAATGCTTCTAATACCAAACCTGAGATCCTTCCTATAACATGAGATGTGATATCCAAATCCTTCCCCTTCCATTCCTGAGACCCTCCCTTTAGCATGAGATGTGATATCCAACTCCTTCCCATTCCAATCCTGAGACCCTTCTGATAGCATGAGATGTGATATCTCAATGCCTCTAATACCAAACCTGAGATCCTACATCTAACATGAAATGTGATATCCAACTCCTTCCCTTTCCAAACGTGAGACCCTCCCTATAGAATGAGATGTGATATCCAAGTCCTTCCCATTCCAATCCTGAGACCCTTCCTATAGCATGAGATGTGATATCTCAATGCTTCTAATACCAAACCTGAGACCCTTCCTATAACGTAAGATGGGATATCCAACTCCTTCCCATTCCAATCCTGAGACCCTTCCGATAGCAGAGATGTGATATCTCAATGCTTATACCAAACCTGAGACCCTTCCTGTGGCATGAGATGTCATATACAACTCCTTCCCATTCCAATCCTGAGACCCTTCCTATAGCATGAGATGTGATATCTCAATACTTATACCAAACCTGAGACCCTTCCTATAGCATGAGATGTGATATCCAACTCCTTCCCATTCCAATCCTGAGACCCTTCCTATAACATGAGATGTTATGTCTCAATGCTTCTAATACCAAACCTGAGATCATTCCTATGGCATGAGATGTCATATAAAACTCCTTCCCATTCCAATCCTGAGACCCTTCCCATAGCATGAGATGTGATATCGAACTCCTTCCCATTCCAATCCTGCGACCCTTCCTATAGCATGAGATTTGATATCTCAATGCTTCTAATACCAAACCTGAGATCCTTCCGATAGCATGAGATGTGATATCTGAATGCTTCTAATACGAAACCTGAGATCATTCCTACAACACGAGATGTAATATCCAAATCCTTCCCCTTCCAATCCTGAGACCCTCCCTTTAGCATGAGATGTGATATCCAACTACTTCCCATTCCAATCCTGAGACCCTTCCTATAGCATGAGATGTGATGTCTCAATGCTTCTAAACCAAACCTGAGATCCTTCCTATAACATGAGATGTGATATCCAACTCCTTCCCATTCCAATCCTGAGACACTTCCTATAGCATGAGAAGTGATATCTCCATGCTTATACCAAACCTGAGACCCTTCCTATAGCATGAGATGTGATATCCAAATCCTTCCCATTCCAATCCTGAGACCCTTCCTATAGCATGAGATGTGATATCTCAATGCCTATACCAAACCTGAGAGCCTACTTATAGCATGAGATGTGATATCCAACTCCTTCCCGTTCCAAACCTGAGACCCTTCCTATAGCATATGTGATATCCAACTCCTTCCCATTCCAAACATGAGACCCTTCCTATAGCAAGAGTGTAATATCCAACTCCTACCCATTCCAATCCTGAGACCATTCCTATAGCATGAGATGTGATATCTCAATGCTTCTAATACCAAACCTGAGATACTTCCTATGACATGAGATGTGATATCCAATTCCTTCCCATTCCAAACCTGAGATCCTTCCTACAGCATGCGATGTGATATCTCAATGCTTCTAATACCAAACCTGAGACCCGTCCTATAACATGAGAAGGGATATCCAACTCCTTCCCGTTCCAAACCTGATACCCTTCCTATAGCATGAGATGTGATATCCAACTCCTTCCCATCCCAATCCTGAGACACCTCCGATAGCAGAGATGTGATATCTCAATGCTTATACCAAACCTGAGACTCTTCCTATAACATGAGATATGATATCCAACTCCTTCCCGTTCCAAACCTGAGACCCTTCCTATAGCATGAGATGTGATATCCAACTCCTTCCCATTCCAATCCTGAGACCCTTCTGATAGCATGAGATGTGATATCTCAATTCTTCTAATACCAAACCTGTGATCCTTCCTATAGCATGAGATGTGATATCCAACTCCTTCCAATTCCAATCCTGAGACCCTTCCTACAGCAATAGATGTGATATCTCAATGCTTCTAATACCAAACCTGAGACCCTTCCTATAACATGAAATGGGAATATCCAACTCCTTCCCATTCCAATCCTGAGCCCCTTCCGATAGCAGAGATGTGATATCTCAATGCTTATACCAAACCTGAGATCCTTCCTATAACATGAGATGTGATATCCAACTCCTTCCCATTCCAATCCTGAGACCCTTCCTATAGCATGAGATGTGATATCTCACTGCTTATACCAAACCTGAGACCCTTCCTATAGCATGAGATGTGATATCCAACTCCTTCCCATTCCAATCCTGAGACCCTTCCTATAGCATGAGATGTGATATCTCAATGCTTCTAATATCAAACTTGAGACCCTCCCTATAGCATGAGATGTGATATCCAAGTCCTTCCCATTCCAATCCTGAGACACTTCCTATAGCATGATATGTGATATCCAATGCTTCTAATACCAAACCTGAGACTCTTCCTATAACATGAGATGGGATATCTAACTCCTTCCCATTCCAATCCTGAGACCCTTCCGATAGCAGAGATGTGATATCTCAATGCTTATACGAAACCTGAGACCCTTCCTACGGCATGAGATGTCATATACAACTCCTTCCCATTCCAATCCTGAGACCCTTCCTATAGCATGAGATGTGATATCTCAATGCTTATGCCAAACCTGAGACCCTTCCTATAGCATGAGATGTGATATCCAACTCCTTCCCATTCCAATCCTGAGACCCTTCCTATAGCATGAGATGTGATGTCTCAATGCTTCTAATACCAAACCTGAGATCCTTCCTATAACATGAGATGTGATATCCAACTCCTTCCATTCCAATCCTGAGACCCTTCCTATAGCATGAGATGTTATATCTCAATACTTATACCAATCCTGAGCCTTCCTATAGCATGAGATGTGATACCCAACTCCTTCCCATTCCAATCCTGAGACGCTTCCTATAGCATGAGATGTGATATCTCAATGCCTCTAATACCAAACCTGAGATCCTTCCTCTAACATGAAATGTGATATCCAACTCCTTCCCTTTCCAAATCTGAGAGCCTATCTATAGCATGAGATGTGATATCCAAGTCCTTCCCATTCCAATCCTTAGACCCTTCCTGCAGCGTGCAATATGATATCTCAATGATTCTAATAACAAACCTGAGACCCGTCCTATAACATGAGATGGGATATCCAACTCCTTCCCATTCCAATCCTGAGACACTTCTGATAGCAGAGATGTGATATCTCAATGCTTATACCAAACCTGAGACCCTTCCTATAACATGAGATCGGATATCCAACTCCTTCCCGTTCCAAACCTGAGACCCTTCCTATAGCATATGTGATATCCAACTCCTTCCCATTCCAAACATGAGACCCTTCCTATTGCAAGAATGTAATATCCAACTCCTTCCCATTCCAACCCTGAGACCATTCCTATAGCATGAGATGTGATATCTCAATGCTTCTAATACCAAACCTGAGATCCTTCGTTTGACATGAGATGTGATATCCAATTCCTCCCCATTCCAAACCTGAGAACCTTCCTACAGCATGCAATGTGATATCTCAATGCTTCTAATACCAAACCTGAGACCAGTCCTATAACATGAGATTGGATATCCAACTCCTTCCCCTTCCAAACCTGAGACCCTTCCTATAGCATGAGATGTGATATCCAACTTCTTCCCATTCCAATCCTGAGACCCTTCCTATAACATGAGATGTGATGTCTCAATGCTTCTAATACCAAACCTGAGATCTTTCCTATAACATGAGATGTGATATCCAACTCCTTCCCATTCCAATCCTGAGACCCTTCCTATAGCATGAGATGTGATATCTCAATGCTTATACCAAACCTGAGACCCTTCCTATAGCTTGAGATGTGATATCCAACTCCTTCCCATTCCAATCCTGAGACCCTTCCTATAGCATGAGATGTGATATCTCAAGGCCTCTAATACCAAACCTGAGATCCTTCCTCTAACATGAATGTGATATCCAACTCCTTCCCCTTCCAAACCTGAGAGCCTTCCTATAGCATGAGATATGATATCCAAGTCCTTCCCATTCCAATCCTGAGACCCTTCCTATAACATGAAATGTAATATCCAACTCCATCCCATTCCAACCTGAGACCTTTCCTATAGCATGAGATGGGATATCCAACTCCTTCCAAATCCAATACTGATACCATTCCGATAGCATGAGATGTGATATCCCAATGCTTCTACCAAATCTGAGACCCATACTATGGCATGAGATGTGATATCAAACTCCTTCCCATTCCAATCCTGAGACCCTTCCTATAGCTTGAGATGTGATATCCAACTTCTTCCCATTCCAATTCTGAGACCCTTTCTATACCATGAGACTTGATATCTCAATGCTTCTAATACCAAACCTGAGACCCGTCCTATAACATGAGATGTGATATCCAAATCCTTCCCCTTCCAAACCTTAGACCCTTCCTTTATCATGAGCTGTGATATCCAACTCCTTCCCATTCCAATCCTGAGACCCTTCCGATATCATGACATTTGTTATCTCAATGTTTCTAATATCAAACTTGAGACCCTCCCTGTAGCATGAGATGTGACATCCAAGTCCTCCCCATTCCAATCCTGAGACCCTTCCTATAGCATGAGATGTGATATCTCAATGCTTCTAATACCAAACCTGAGACCCTTCCTATAACATGAGATGGGATATCCAACTCAGATGGGATATCCAACTCCTTCCCATTCCAATCCTGAGACCCTTCCGATAGCAGAGATGTGATATCTCAATGCTTATATCAAACCTGAGACCCTTCCTATGGCCTGAGATGTCATATACAACTCCTTCCCATTCCAATCCTGAGATCCTTCCTATAGCATGAGATGTGATATCTCAATGCTTATACCAAATCTGAGACCCTTCCTATAGCATGAGATGTGATATCCAACTCCTTCCCATTCCAATCCTGAGACCCTTCCTATAGCATGAGATGTGATGTCTCAATGCCTCTTATACCAAACCTGAGATCCTTCCGATAGCATGAGATGTGATATCTCAATGCTTCTAATACCAAACCTGAGATCCTTCCTATAATATGAGATGTGATTTCCAAATCCTTCCCCTTCCAAACCTGAGACCCTCCCTTTAGCATGAGATGTGATATCCAACTCCTTCCCATTCCAATCCTGAGACCCTTCTGATAGCATGAGATGTGATATCTCAATGCCTCTAATACCAAACCTGAGATCCTACCTCTAACATGAAATGTGATATCCATCTCCTTCCCTTTCCAAACCTGAAGACCCTGCCTATAGCATGATATGTGATATCCAAGTCCTTCCCATTCCAATCCTCAGACCCTTCCTATAGCATGTGATGTGATATCTCAATGCTTATACAAAACCTGAGACCCTTCCTATGGCATGAGATGGCATATACAACTCCTTCCCATTCCAATCCTGAGACCCTTCCTATAGCATGAGATGTGATATCTCAATGCTTCTAATATCAAACTTGAGACCCTCCCTATAGCATGAGATGTGATATCCAAGTCCTTCCCATTCCAATCCTGAGACACTTCCTATAGCATGATATGTGATATCCAATGCTTCTAATACCAAACCTGAGACTCTTCCTATAACATGAGATGGGATATCTAACTCCTTCCCATTCCAATCCTGAGACCCTTCCGATAGCAGAGATGTGATATCTCAATGCTTATACGAAACCTGAGACCCTTCCTACGGCATGAGATGTCATATACAACTCCTTCCCATTCCAATCCTGAGACCCTTCCTATAGCATGAGATGTGATATCTCAATGCTTATACCAAACCTGAGACCCTTCCTATAGCATGAGATGTGATATCCAACTCCTTCCCATTCCAATCCTGAGACCCTTCCTATAGCATGAGATGTGATGTCTCAATGCTTCTAATACCAAACCTGAGATCCTTCCTATAACATGAGATGTGATATCCAACTCCTTCCATTCCAATCCTGAGACCCTTCCTATAGCATGAGATGTTATATCTCAATACTTATACCAATCCTGAGCCTTCCTATAGCATGAGATGTGATACCCAACTCCTTCCCATTCCAATCCTGAGACGCTTCCTATAGCATGAGATGTGATATCTCAATGCCTCTAATACCAAACCTGAGATCCTTCCTCTAACATGAAATGTGATATCCAACTCCTTCCCCTTCCAAACCTGAGAGCCTTCCTATAGCATGAGATATGATATCCAAGTCCTTCCCATTCCAATCCTGAGACCCTTCCTATAACATGAAATGTGATATCCAACTACTTCCCATTCCAACCTGAGACCCTTCCTATAGCATGAGATGGGATATCCAACTCCTTCCAAATCCAATACTGATACCCTTCCGATAGCATGAGATGTGATATCCCAATGCTTCTACCAAACCTGAGTCCCATACTATGGCATGAGATGTGATATCAAACTCCTTCCCATTCCAATCCTGAGACCCTTCTTATAGCATGAGACTTGATATCTCAATGCTTCTAATACCAAACCTGAGACCCGTCCTATAACATGAGATGTGATATCCAAATCCTTCCCCTTCCAAACCTTAGACCCTTCCTTTATCATGAGATGTGATATCCAACTCCTTCCCATTCCAATCCTGAGACCCTTCCGATATCATGAGATGTGATATCTCAATGCTTATACCAAATCTGAGACCCTTCCTATGGCCTGAGATGTCATATACAACTCCTTCCCATTCCAATCCTGAGACCCTTCCTATAGCATGAGATGTGATATCTCAATGCTTATACCAAATCTGAGACCCTTCCTATAGCATGAGATGTGATATCCAACTCCTTCCCATTCCAATCCTGAGACCCTTCCTATAGCATGAGAAGTGATATCTCCATGCTTATACCAAACCTGAGACCCTTCCTATAGCATAAGATGTGATATCCAAATCCTTCCCATTCCAATCCTGAGACCCTTCCTATAGCATGAGATGTGATATCTCAATGCTTATACCAAACCTGAGACCCTTCCTATGGCATGAGATGTGATATCCAACTCCTTCCCATTCCAATCCTGAGACCCTTCCTATAGCATGAGATGTGATGTCTCAATGCTTCTAATACCAAACCTTGAGATCCTTCCTATAACATGAGATGTGATATCCAACTCCTTCCCATTCCAATCCTGAGACCCTTATGATAGCATGAGATGTGATATCTCAATGCCTCTTATACCAAACCTGAGATCCTTCCGATAGCATGAGATGTGATATCTCAATGCTTCTAATACCAAACCTGAGATCCTTCCTATAATATGAGATGTGATTTCCAAATCCTTCCCCTTCCAAACCTGAGACCCTCCCTTTAGCATGAAATGTGATATCCAACTCCTTCCCATTCCAATCCTGAGACCCTTCTGATAGCATGAGATGTGATATCTCAATGCCTCTAATACCAAACCTGAGATCCTACCTCTAACATGAAATGTGATATCCATCTCCTTCCCTTTCCAAACCTGAGACCCTGCCTATAGCATGAGATGTGATATCCAAGTCCTTCCCATTCCAATCCTGAGACCCTTCCTATAGTTGTGATGTGATATCTCAATGCTTATACCAAACCTGAGACCCTTGCTATGGCATGAGATGTCATATACAACTCCTTCCCATTCCAACCCTGAGACCCTTCCTATAGCATGAGATGTGATATCTCAATGCTTATACCAAACCTGAGACCCTTCCTATAGCATGAGATGTGATATCCAACTTCTTCCCATTCCAATCCTGAGACCCTTCCTATAGCATGAGATGTGATATCTCAATGCTTATACCAAACCTGAGACCCTTCCTATAGCATAAGATGTGATATCCAAATCCTTCCCATTCCAATCCTGAGACCCTTCCTATAGCATGAGATGTGATATCTCAATGCTTATACCAAACCTGAGACCCTTCCTATAGCATGAGATGTGATATCCAACTCCTTCCCATTCCAATCCTGAGACCCTTCCTATAGCATGAGATGTGATGTCTCAATGCTTTTAATACCAAACCTGAGATCCTTCCTATAACATGAGATGTGATATCCAACTCCTTCCCATTCCAATCCTGAGACCCTTCCTATAGCATGAGATGTGATATCCAACTTCTTCCCATTCCAATCCTGAGACCCTTCCTATAGAATGAGATGTGATATCTCAATGCTTATACCAAACCTGAGATCCTTCCTCTAACATGAAATGTGATATCCAACTCCTTCCCCTTCCAAACCTGAGAGCCTTCCTATAGCATGAGATATGATATCCAAGTCCTTCCCATTCCAATCCTGAGACCCTTCCTATAACATGAAATGTGATATCCAACTCCTTCCCATTCTAACATGAGACCCTTCCTACAGCATGAGATGGGATATCCAACTCCTTCCAAATCCAATACTGATACCCTTCCGATAGCATGAGATTTGCTATCCCAATGCTTCTACCAAACCTGAGACCCATACTATGGCATGAGATGTGATATCAAACTCCTTCCCATTCCAATCCTGAGACGCTTCCTATAGCTTGAGATGTGATATCCAACTCCTTCCCATTCCAATTCTGAGACCCTTCTTATACCATGAGACTTGATATCTCAATGCTTCTAATACCAAACCTGAGACCCGTCCTATAACATGAGATGTGATATCCAAATCCTTCCCCTTCCAAACCTTAGACCCTTCCTTTATCATGAGATGTGATATCCAACTCCTTCCCATTCCAATCCTGAGACCCTTCCGATATCATGAGATTTGTTATCTCAATGCTTCTAATATCAAACTTGAGACCCTCCCTATAGCATGAGATGTGACATCCAAGTCCTTCCCATTCCAATCCTGAGACCCTTCCTATAGCATGAGATGTGATATCTCAATGCTTCTAATACCAAACCTGAGACCCTTCCTATAACATGAGATGGGATATCCAACTCCTTCCCATTCCAATCCTGAGACCCTTCCGATAGCAAAGATGTGATATCTCAGTGCTTATACCAAACCTGAGACCCTTCCTAAGGCCTGAGATGTCATATACAACTCCTTCCCATTCCAATCCTGAGACCCTTCCTATAGCATGAGATGTGATATCTCAATGCTTATACCAAACCTGAGATCCTTCCTCTAACATGAAATGTGATATCCAACTCCTTCCCCTTCCAAACCTGAGAGCCTTCCTATAGCATGAGATATGATATCCAAGTCCTTCCCATTCCAATCCTGAGACCCTTCCTATAACATGAAATGTGATATCCAACTCCTTCCCATTCTAACATGAGACCCTTCCTATAGCATGAGATGGGATATCCAACTCCTTCCAAATCCAATACTGATACCCTTCCGATAGCATGAGATTTGCTATCCCAATGCTTCTACCAAACCTGAGACCCATACTATGGCATGAGATGTGATATCAAACTCCTTCCCATTCCAATCCTGAGACGCTTCCTATAGCTTGAGATGTGATATCCAACTCCTTCCCATTCCAATTCTGAGACCCTTCTTATACCATGAGACTTGATATCTCAATGCTTCTAATACCAAACCTGAGACCCGTCCTATAACATGAGATGTGATATCCAAATCCTTCCCCTTCCAAACCTTAGACCCTTCCTTTATCATGAGATGTGATATCCAACTCCTTCCCATTCCAATCCTGAGACCCTTCCGATATCATGAGATTTGTTATCTCAATGCTTCTAATATCAAACTTGAGACCCTCCCTATAGCATGAGATGTGACATCCAAGTCCTTCCCATTCCAATCCTGAGACCCTTCCTATAGCATGAGATGTGATATCTCAATGCTTCTAATACCAAACCTGAGACCCTTCCTATAACATGAGATGGGATATCCAACTCCTTCCCATTCCAATCCTGAGACCCTTCCGATAGCAAAGATGTGATATCTCAGTGCTTATACCAAACCTGAGACCCTTCCTAAGGCCTGAGATGTCATATACAACTCCTTCCCATTCCAATCCTGAGACCCTTCCTATAGCATGAGATGTGATATCTCAATGCTTATACCAAATCTGAGACCCTTCCTATAGCATGAGATGTGATATCCAACACCTTGCCATTCCAATCCTGAGACCCTTCCTATAGCATGAGAAGTGATATCTCCATGCTTATACCAAACCTGAGACCCTTCCTATAGCATGAGATGTGATATCCAAATCCTTCCCATTCCAATCCTGAGACCCTTCCTATAGCATGAGATGTGATATCTCAATGCTTATACCAAACCTGAGAGCCTACCTATAGCATGGGATGTGATATCCAAGTCCATCCCATTCCAATCCTTAGACCCTTCCTACAGCATGCGATGTGATATCTCAATGATTCTAATACCAAACCAGAGACCTGTCCTTTAACATGAGATGGGATATCCAACTCCTTCCCATTCCAATCCTGAGCCACTCCTGATAGCAGAGATGTGATATCTCAATGCTTATACCAAACCTGAGACCCTTCCTATAACATGAGATGTGATATCCAACTCCTTCCCGTTCCAAACCTGAGACACTTCCTATAGCATATGTGATATCCAAC
The DNA here is from genome assembly GCF_040938575.1 of Ambystoma mexicanum. Classification (NCBI taxonomy): domain Eukaryota; kingdom Metazoa; phylum Chordata; class Amphibia; order Caudata; family Ambystomatidae; genus Ambystoma; species Ambystoma mexicanum. The sequence goes on along the minus strand of NW_027182479.1, from coordinate 1,287,911 downwards.
TCCTTCCCATTCCAAACATGAGACCCTTACTATAGCAAGAATGTAATATCCAACTCCTACCCATTCCAATCCTGAGACCATTCCTATAGCATGAGATGTGATATATCAATGCTTCTAATACCAAACCTGAGATCCTTCCTATGACATGAGATGTGATATCCAAATCCTTCCCATTCCAATCCTGAGACCCTTCCTATAGCAAGAGATGTGATATCCAAATCCTTCCCATTCCAATCCTGAGACCTTTCCTATAACATGAGATGTGATATTCAACTCCTTCCCATTCCAACCTGAGACACTTCCTATAGCATGAGAAGGGATATCCAACTCCTTCCCAATCCAATCCTGAGAACCTTCCGATAGCAGAGATGTGATATCTCAATGCTTATACCAAACCTGAGACCCTTCCTATGGCATGAGATGTGATATCCAACTCCTTGCCATTCAAATCCTGAGACCCTTCCTATAGCATGAGATGTGATATCTCAATGCTTCTACCAAACCTGAGACCCTGCCTTTAGCATGAGATGTGATATCCAAATCCTTCACATTCCAATCCTGAGACCCTTCCTATAGCATGAGATGTGATATCTCAATGCTTCTAATACCAAACCTGAGATCCTTCCTATAACATGAGATGTGATATCCAATTCCTTCCCATTCCAAACCTGAGACCCTTCCTATTGGATGAGATGTGATATCCAACTCCTTCCCATTCCAACCCTGAGACCCTTCCTTTAGCATGAGATGTGATATCCAAATACTTCCCATTCCAATCCTAAAACACTTCCTATAGCATGAGATGTGATATCTCAATGTTTCTAATAAAAAACCTGAGACCCTTCCTATAGCAAGAGATGTGATATCCAAATCCTTCCCATTCCAATCCTGAGACCCTTCCTGTATATAACATGAGATGTGATATCCAACTCCTTCCCATTCCAACCTGAGACCCTTCCTATAGCATGAGATGTGATATCCAACTCCTTACCATTCAAATCCTGAGACCCTCCCTATAACAAGAGATGCCATATCCAACTCCTTCCCATTCCAAACCTGAGACCCTTCCTATAACATGAGATGTGATATCCAACTCCTTCCCATTCCAAACCTGAGACCCTTCCGATAGCATGAGATGTGATATCTCAATGCTTCAAAAACCAAACATGAGAACCATCCTATAACAAGAGATGTGAAATCCAAATCCTTCCCTTCCCAAACCTGAGACTCTTCCTATAGCATGAGATGTGATATCTCAATGCTTCTACCAAACCTGAAACCCTTCCTATAGCATGAGATGTGATATTCAACTCCTTCCCATTCCAATCCTGAGACGCATCCTATAGCATGAGATGTGATATCACAATGCTTCTAATACCAAACCTGAGACCCGTCCTATAACATGAGATGTGATATCCAAATCCTTCCCCTTCCAAACCTGAGACCCTTCCTTTAGCATGAGATGTGATATCCAGCTCCTCCCATTCCAATCCTGAGACCCTTCCTAAAGCATGAGATGTGATATCTCAATGCTTCTAATACCAAACCTGAGATCCTTCCTATAACATGAGATGTGATATCCAACTCCTTCCCATTCCAATCCCGAGACCCTTCCTATAGCATGAGATGTGATATCTCAATGCTTCTAATACCAAACCTAAGGTCCTTCCTATAACATGAGATGTGATATCCAAATCCTTCCCATTCCAAAACTGAGACCCTCCCTTTAGCATGAGATGTGATATCCAACTCCTTCCCATTCCAATCCTGATACCCTTCTGATAGCATGAGATGTGATATCTCAATGCCTCTAATACCAAACCTGAGATCCTACCTCTAACATGAAATGTGATATCCAACTCCTTCCTTTTCCAAACCTGAGACCCTTCCTACAGCATGAGATGTGATATCCAAGTCCTTCCCATTCCAATCCTGAGACCCTTCCTATAACATGAGATGTGATATCCAACTCCTTCTATTCCAATCCTGATACCCTTCCGATAGCAGAGATGTGATATCTCAATGCTTATACCAAACCTAAGACCCTTCCGATAGCATGAGATGTGATATCTCAATGCTTCTAATACTAAACCTGAGATCCTTCCAATAACATGAGATATGATGTCCAAATCCCTCCCCTTCCAAACCTTAGACCATCCCTTTAGCATGAGATTTGATATCCAACCCCTTCCCATTCCAATCCTGAGACCCTTCTGATGGCATGAGATGTGATATCTCAATGCCTCTAAAACCAAACCTGAGATCCTACCTCTAACATGAAATGTGATATCCAACTCCTTCCCCTTCCAACCCTGAGAGCCGTCCTATAGAATGAGATGTGATATCCAAGTCCTTCCCATTCCAATCCTGAGACCCTTCCTATAACATGAGATGTGATATCCAACTCCTTCCCATTCCAATCATGAGACCCTCCCTATAGCTTGAGATGTGATATCCAACTCCTTCTCATTCCAATTCTGAGACCCGTCCTATACCATGAGACTTGATATCTCAATGCTTCAAATACCAAACCTGAGACCGGTCCTATAACATGAGATGTGATACCCAAATCCGTCCCCTTCCAAACCTTAGACCCTTCCTATAGCATGAGATGTGATATCTCATTGCTTCTAATACCAAACCTGAGACCCTTCCTATAACGAGATGGGATATCCAACTCCTTCCCATTCCAACCCTGAGACCCTTCAGATAGCAGAGATGTGATTTCCAACTCCTTCCCATTCCAAACCTGAGACCCTTCCGATAGCATGAGATGTGATAGCTCAATGCTTCTAATATCAAACCGAGACCCTCCCTATAGTATGAGATGTGAATTCTAAGTCCTTCCCATTCGTATCCTGAGACCCTTCCAATAGCAGAATGTGATATCTCAATGCTTATACCAAACCTGATGACCCTTCCTATGGCATTAGATGTGATATCCAACTCCTTCCCATTCCAATCCTGAGTTCCTTCCTATAGCAAGAGATGTGATATCTCAATGCTTCTATCAAACCTGATACCCTTCCTTTAGCATGAGATGTGATATTCAACTCCTTCCCATTCCAATCCTGAGACCCTTCCTATAACATGAGACGTGATATCCAACTCCTTCCCATTCAATCCTGAGACTCCTCCTATAGCATGAGATGTGATATCTCAATGCTTCTAATACCAGACCTGGGACCGGTCCTATAACATGAGATACGCCCTATAACATGAGATATGATATCCAAATCCTTCCCCTTCCAAACCTGAGACCCTTCCTATAACATGAGATGTGATATCCAACTCCTTCTATTCCAACCTGAGACCCTTCCTATAGCATGAGATGGGATATCCAACTCCTTCCAAATCCAATCCTGATACCCTTCCGATAGCATGATATGTGATATCCCAATGCTTCTACAAAACCTGAGACCCATACCATGGCATGAGATGTGATATCAAACTCCCGTCCTATACCATGAGACTTGATATCTCAATGCTTCTAATACCAAACCTGAGACCGGTCCAATAACATGAGATGTGATATCCAAATCCTTCCCATTCCAATCCTGAGACCCTTCCGATAGCAGAGATGTGATATCTCAATGCTTATACCAAACCTAAGACCCTTCCGATAGCATGAGATGTGATATCTCAATGCTTCTAATACCAAACCTGAGATCCTTCCAATAACATGAGATATGATGTCCAAATCCCTCCCCTTCCAAACCTTAGACCATCCCTTTAGCATGAGATTTGATATCCAACTCCTTCCCATTCCAATCATGAGACCCTTCTGATGGCATGAGATGTGATATCTCAATGCCTCTAAAACCAAACCTGAGATCCTACCTCTAACATGAAATGTGATATCCAACTCCTTCCCCTTCCAACCCTGAGAGCCTTCCTATAGAATGAGATGTGATATCCAAGTCCTTCCCATTCCAATCCTGAGACCCTTCCTATAACATGAGATGTGATATCCAACTCCTTCCCATTCCAATCATGAGACCCTCCCTATAGCTTGAGATGTGATATCCAACTCCTTCTCATTCCAATTCTGAGACCCGTCCTATACCATGAGACTTGATATCTCAATGCTTCAAATACCAAACCTGAGACCGGTCCTATAACATGAGATCTGATACCCAAATCCGTCCCCTTCCAAACCTTAGACCCTTCCTATAGCATGAGATGTGATATCTCATTGCTTCTAATACCAAACCTGAGACCCTTCCTATAACGAGATGGGATATCCAACTCCTTCCCATTCCAACCCTGAGACCCTCCAGATAGCAGAGATGTGATTTCCAACTCCTTCCCATTCCAAACCTGAGACCTTCCGATAGCATGAGATGTGATAGCTCAATGCTTCTAATATCAAACCAAGACCCTCCCTATAGTATGAGATGTGAATTCTAAGTCCTTCCCATTCGTATCCTGAGACCCTTCCGATAGCAGAGATGTGATATCTCAATGCTTATACCAAACCTGATGACCCTTCCTATGGCATTAGATGTGATATCCAACTACTTCCCATTCCAATCCTGAGTTCCTTCCTATAGCATGAGATGTGATATCTCAATGCTTCTATCAAACCTGATACCCTTCCTTTAGCATGAGATGTGATATTCAACTCCTTCCCATTCCAATCCTGAGACCCTTCCTATAACATGAGACGTGATATCCAACTCCTTCCCATTCCAATCCTGAGACTCCTCCTATAGCATGAGATGTGATATCTCAATGCTTCTAATACCAGACCTGGGACCGGTCCTATAACATGAGATATGATATCCAAATCCTTCCCCTTCCAAACCTGAGACCCTTCCTATAGCAAGAGATGTGATATCCAATTCCTTCCCATTCCAATCCTGAGACCCTTCCTATAACGAGATGTGATATCCAACTCCTTCCCATTCCAACCTGAGACCCTTCCTGTAGCATGAGAAGGGAGATCCAACTCCTTCCCATTCCAATCCTGAGACCCTTCCTATACCATGAGATGTGATATCTCAATGCTTCTAATACCAAACCTGGGACCCGTCCTATAACATGAGATACGTCCTATAACATGAGATATGATATCCAAATCCTTCCCCTTCCAAACCTGAGACGCTTCCTTTAGCATGAGATGTGATATCCAAATCCTTCCCATTCCAATACTGAAACCCTTCCTATAGCATGAGATGTCATATCTCAATGTTTCTAATAGAAAACCTGAGACCCTTCCAATAGCAAGAGTTGTGATATCCAAATCCTTCCCATTTCAATCTTGAGACCCTTCCTATAACATGAGATGTGATATCCAACTCCTACCCATTCCAACCTGAGACCCTTCCTATAGCATGAGAAGGGATATCCAATTCCTTCCCAATCCAATCCTTAGACCCTTCCGATAGCAGAGATGTGATATCTCAATGCTTATACCAAACCTGATGACCCTTCCTATGGCATTAGATGTGATATCCAACTACTTCCCATTCCAATCCTGAGTTCCTTCCTATAGCATGAGATGTGATATCTCAATGCTTCTATCAAACCTGATACCCTTCCTTTAGCATGAGATGTGATATTCAACTCCTTCCCATTCCAATCCTGAGACCCTTCCTATAACATGAGACGTGATATCCAACTCCTTCCCATTCCAATCCTGAGACTCCTCCTATAGCATGAGATGTGATATCTCAATGCTTCTAATACCAGACCTGGGACCGGTCCTATAACATGAGATATGATATCCAAATCCTTCCCCTTCCAAACCTGAGACCCTTCCTATAGCAAGAGATGTGATATCCAATTCCTTCCCATTCCAATCCTGAGACCCTTCCTATACCATGAGATGTGATATCTCAATGCTTCTAATACCAAACCTGGGACCCGTCCTATAACATGAGATACGTCCTATAACATGAGATATGATATCCAAATCCTTCCCCTTCCAAACCTGAGACGCTTCCTTTAGCATGAGATGTGATATCCAAATCCTTCCCATTCCAATACTGAAACCCTTCCTATAGCATGAGATGTGATATCTCAATGCTTCTAATACAAAACCTGAGATCCTTCCTATAACATGAGATGTGATATCCAAGTCCTTCCCATTCCAATCCTGAGACCCTTCCTATAACATGAGATGTGATATCCAACTCCTTCTATTCCAACCTGAGACCCTTCCTATAGCATGAGATGGGATATCCAACTCCTTCCAAATCCAATCCTGATACCCTTCCGATAGCATGAGATGTGATATCCCAATGCTTCTACAAAACCTGAGACCCATACCATGGCATGAGATGTGATATCAAACTCCCGTCCTATACCATGAGACTTGATATCTCAATGCTGCTAATACCAAACCTGAGACCGGTCCAATAACATGAGATGTGATATCCAAATCCTTCCCCTTCCAAACCTTAGACCCTTCCTTTATCATGAGAAGTGATATCCAAGTCCTTCCCATTCCATTCCTGAGACCCTTGCTATAGCATGAGATGTGATATCTCAATGCTTCTAATACCAAACCTGAGACCCTTCCGATAACATGAGATGTGATATCCAAATCCTTCCCATTCCAATCCTGAGACCCTTCCGATAGCAGAGATGTGATATCTCAATGCTTATACCAAACCTGAGACCCTTCCGATAGCATGAGATGTGATATCTCAATGCTTCTAATACCAAACCTCAGATCCTTCCAATAACATGAGATGTGATGTCCAAATCCTTCCCCTTCCAAACCTTAGACCCTCCCTTTAGCATGAGATGTGATATCCAACTCCTTCCCATTCCAATCCTGAGACCCTTCTGATGGCATGAGATGTCATATCTCAATGCCTCTAATACCAAACCTGAGATCCTACCTCTAACATGAGATGTGATATCAAACTCCTTCCCATTCCAAACCTGAGACCCTTCCGATAGCATGAGATGTGATATTTTAATGCTTCTAAAACCAAACATGAGAACCATCCTACAACATGAGATGTGAAATCCAAATCATTCCCTTTCCAAACCTGAGGCCCTTCCTATAGCTTGAGATGTGATATCAAACTCCTTCCCATTCAATGTGATATCCAACTCCTTCCCATTCCAATCCTGGGACCCTTCCTATACCATGAGATGTGATATTTCAATGCTTCTAATACCAAACCTGAGACCCGTCCTAAAACATGAGATGTGAGATCCAAATCCTTCCCCTTCCAGACCTGAGACCTTTCCTTTAGCATGAGATGTGATATCCAACTCCTTCCCATTCCAAGCCTGAGACCCTTCCCATAGCATGAGATGTGATGTCTCAATGCTTCTAAAACCAAACATGAGAACCATCAACCTATACCATGAGATGTGATATTTCAATGCTTCTAATACCAAACCTGAGACCCGTCCTAAAACATGAGATGTGAGATCCAAATCCTTCCCCTTCCAGACCTGAGACCTTTCCTTTAGCATGATATGTGAAATCCAAATCCTTCCCTTTCCAAACCTGAGACCCTTCCTATAGCTTGAGATGAAATATCAAACTCTTCCCATTCCAATCCTGAGATAGCTTGAGATGTGAGATCCAAATCCTTCCCCTTCCAAACCTGAGACCCTTCCTATAGCTTGATATGTGATATCAAACTCCTTCCCATTACAATCCTGAGATAGCTTGAGATGTGATATCCAACTCCATCCCATTCCAATCCTGAGACCCTTCCGATAGCATGAGATGTGATAGCTCAATGCTTCTAATATCAAAACTGAGACCCTCCCTATAGTATGAGATGTGAAATCTAAGTCCTTCACATTCCTATCCTGAGACCCTTCCGATAGCAGAGATGTGATATCTCAATGCTTATACCGAACCTGATGACCCTTCCTTTAGCATGAGATGTGATATTCAACTCCTTCCCATTCCAATCCTGAGACCCTTCCTATAACATGAGACGTGATATCCAACTCCTTCCCATTCCAAACCTGAGACCTTTCCTTTAGCATATGTGATATCCAACTACTTCCCATTCCAATCCTGAGACCCTTCCGATAGCATGAGATGTGATATCCAACTCCTTCCAATTCCAATACTGAGACCCTTCCAATAGCATATGTGATATCTCAATGCTTCTAATATCAAAATTGAGACCCTCCCTATAACATGAGATGTGATATCCAACTCCTTCCCATTCCAATACTGAGACGCTTCCAATAGCATATGTGATATCTCAATGCTTCTAATATCAAAACTGAGACCCTCCCTATAACATGAGATGTGATATCCAACTCCTTCCCATTCCAATCGAGACCCTTCCTATAACATGAGATGTGATCTCTCTATGCTTCTAATACCAAACCTGAGGCCCTTCCCGTAGTATATGTGAAATCCAACTCCTTCCCATTCCAAACTTGTGACCCTTCCTGTAGCATGAAATGTGATTTTTCACCCCTTCCAATACCATACCCGAGACCATTCCCACAGCCTGAGATTTGAAATCTCATTTCTTCCAATACCAAACCCGAGACCGTGATTTGATATCTCAGTGCTTCTAATACCAAACCTGAGACCCTCCCTATAACAAGAGATATCATATCCAACTCCTTCCCATTCCAATCCTGAGACTCTTCCTATAGCATGACATGTGATATCGAACTTCCCATTCAAATCCTGAGATTCAGACCTCCCCGTCTAACCTCACCACTCCTAGCTCCCGGATTGATAATGCACTCCTGCTGTGTCTTCTCTCCCTTCTTCTGCTTCCTTTTCTCTCTCCTTCCTCATGTGCCCTAGGTCAGGCTCCTTCTACACCTCCGCAAGGATTACTGATTATACCCCTCCCCACTCTCAACTCTCACTCAGTTAACACTCATCTGACATCTGCCATTTCCTGGAAGAACCTGACCTTGATGTCCTTGGTCTAACCGAGACATGGATGACGGCCAGCGCTGTCTCGAGCTCTGACACTTTCCTCCCTGATGACAAGTTCCTCTCCATGCCCAGATCCAACCGTTCTTGAGGGGGAGTATCCTTGATTCCTGTAGTAAATTGCTTTCCTTTGCAGGCCGACTCCTCTCACGAATGCCTTGTCTGCATGCATTCTCTCTTTCCTGGCCATTCTCTCACCGTGGCTATTTGCCTACCCCCTTCCTCTCTCAGTGGATGGACTTCTCCATCCTAGCCTCCTACCACTCAACTCCGCCTACTTGGAGAATTCAAAATGAACCTGTATGCTTCCTGACCTGGACTTTTACGAGATCTGCAACTCTTCATGTCTCTGGCCCTACACACTGCAGGGAATACTCAGGATTTTCTGATCTCAGACATCCCCCTATGTAACCCTCTCAACAATCCTCTCCCGTGGTGATCAAGTTCTCATCTCCAAAGAAGGCTAACTACCAGCTGTTCCTCCTCAGTGGAGTTCTCCCTTTCTGTCCCTGCTCTCTGCACCGTTTCGCTTTGCAAACACTCGCTTCCCTGCTCTCTGGTTTAGACGCTTTTCCTTCTTCCTTTCTGTGCTTGTTCTCTGCATCGTTTCGCGTTGCAGAGAACAACTCGCTTTCCAGCTCTCTGGTTTAGACGTGTGTTCCCTGCCTTCTCTCCTCTTCCCGCTGCCTTCAAATCAACAAATGAGCTTCTAAAGATACACGGTGCTCAGAATGCTTTATAACACCCATTATTCAAGATATAGCTGTAACCCGCTAGACGTATTGAAAAGTGCTAAAAACTAGCAAAAATAGCTAGAAAATGTTCTTTACTCGCGTTTTGGTAAATACGAATTCTGGTGGATTCCCATTTTGTACTCTGTTCGTGCATTTGTTCAGTCGAATCCTGATGTTTTTAACCACTCGTCACCCATACAAGGGGGGGATCAAAATCTACTGTTCACAGGCTGAATGTATACTGCTGAAATCGTCAATGCATTATCGGGTAAACCGACTGTTCTGGAAAGTGTATTTGCCATCTGTTATTCCAGTCAGCATGTTTTCATCGTCCCTTCTTGTTTCAAGGCTGCACTCCGTGGTGATCACATTCTCCTCTCCAGAGCAGGCTAACTACCAGCTGCTCCTCCTCAGAGGCGTTCCACCTTTCTGTCCCTGCTCCCTGCACCGTTTCGCGTTGCATGTACTCGATTCCCAGCTCTCTGGTTTAGATGCGTGTTCCCTGCCTTCTCTCCTCTTCCTACAGCCTTCCAATGAGCTCCACAAGATAGTGTTCAGAATGCTTTATAACCCCATTATTCAACATATAGCTGTAACCCGCTAGACGTAGAAACGTGCTAAAAACTAGCAAAAATAGCTAGAAAATGTACTTCCCTCGCGTTTTTGTAAATGCGAATTCTGGTGGGTTCCCATGTTGTATGTACTGTGTCCGTGCGTTTGTGTCGAATCCTGAAGTTTTTAACCACTGTTCTCCCATACTAGGGAGGGGGGGGGTCAACATCTACTGCTGTTCACAGGCTGAATGTATACGGCTGAAATCTTCAAGGCATTATCAGCTTTCCTGACTGTTTTGGAACGTGTATTTGCTATCTGTTAATGCAGTCCCTGCCTTCTCTCCTCTTGCTACAGCCTTCCAATTTGCTCCAATTTGCTCCACAAGATACAGTGTTCAGAATGCTTTATAACACCCATTATTCAACATATAGCTGTAACCCGCTAGACGTATTGAAACGTGCTAAAAACTAGCAAAAACAGCTAGAAAATGTACTTCCCTCGCGTTTTGGTAAATGCAGGGTACACGCGTCTAAACCAGAGAGCAGGTAAGCGAGCATTTCAGCAGTATAAATTCAGCCTGTGAACACATTTTGACCCTCCCTTGTATGGGAGAAGAGTGGTTCAAAAGACCAGGATTCGACTGAACAAACGCACGAACAGAGTACAAAATGGGAATCCACCAGAATTCGCATTTACCAAAACGCGAGGAAAGTACATTTTCTAGCTGTTTCTGCTCGTTTTTAGCACGTTTCAATACGTCTAGCGGGTTACAGCTATATGTTGAATAATGGGTGTTATAAAGCATTCTGAACACTATATCTTGTGGAGCTCGTTGGAAGGCTGTAGGAAGAGGAGAGAAGGCAGGGAACACGCATCTAAACCAGAGAGCTGGGAAGCGAGTACATGCAACGCGAAACGGTGCAGGGAGCAGGGACAGAAAGGATGAACGCCTATGAGGAGGAGCAGCTGGTAGTCAGCCTGCTCTGGAGAGGAGAGTGTGATCACCAGGGGAGTGCAGCCTGTAAAGTAGAAGGGACGATGAACACAGGACGACTGCATTAACAGATAGCAAATACACGTTCCAAAACAGTCAGGAAAGCTGATAATGCCTTGAAGATTTCAGCCGTATACATTCAGCCTGTGAACAGCAGTAGACGTTGACCCCCCCCCCTTGTATGGGAGAACAGTGGTTAAAAACTTCAGGATTCGACAACAAACGCACGGACAGTACATACATGGGAACCCATCAGAATTAGCATTTACAAAAACGCGAGGAAAGTACATTTTCTAGCTGTTTTTGCTAGTTTACAGCACGTTTCAATACGTCTAGCGGGTTACGGCAATATGTTGAATAATGGGTGTTATAGAGCATTCTGAGCACTGTGTATCTTTTGGAGCTCATTTTTTGATTTGAAGGCAGCGGGAAGAGGAGAGAAGGCAGGGAACACGCGTCTAAACCAGAGAACTGGGAAGCGAGTACTTGCAACGCGAAAAGGGCAGAATAGAAGAAGGCCTCTGAGAAGGAAAAGCGTCTAAACCAGAGAGCAGGGAAGCGAGTGTTTGCAACGCGAAACGGTGCAGGGAGCAGGGACAGAAAGGGAGAACTCCTCTGAGGAGGAACAGCTGGCAGCCTTCTTTGGAGATGAGAACTTGATCACCACGGGAGAGGATTGTTGAGAGGGTTACAGAGGGGGAGGTCTGAGATCAGAAAATCCTGAGTATTCCCTGCAGTGTGTAGGGCCAGCGACATGAAGAGTTGCAGATCTCGTAAAAGTCCAGGTCAGGAAGCATACAGGTTCATGTTGAATTCTCCAAGTAGGCGGATGGAGAAGTCCATCCACTGAGAGAGGAAGGGGGTAGGCAAATAGCCACGGTGAGAGAATGGCCAGGAGAGAATGCATGCAGACAAGGCATTCGTGACAGTAGTCGGCCTGCAAAGGAAATCAATTTACTACAGGAATCAAGGATAAGCATTGAGATATCACATCTCATGCTATAGGAAGGGTCTCAGGATTGGAATGGGAAGGACTTAGATATCACATCTCATGCTATCGGAAGTGTCTCAGGATTGGAATGGGAAGGAGCTGGATATCACATCTCATGCTAAAGGAAGGGTCTCAGGTTTGGAACGGGAAGGAGTTGGATATCACATCTCATGTTATAGGAAGGGTCTCAGGTTTGGTATAAACATTGAGATATCACATCTCTGCTATCGGAAGTGTCCCAGGATTGGAATGGGAAAGGAGTTGGATATCCCATCTCATGTTATAGGACGGGTCTCAGGTTTTTTATTAAAATCATTGAGATATCATATTGCATGCTGTAGGAAGGGTCTAAGGATTGGAATGGGAAGGACTTGGATATCACATCTCATGCTATAGATAGGCTCTCAGGTTTGGAAAGTGAAGGAGTTGGATATCACATTTCATGTTAGAGGAAGGATCTCAGGTTTGGTATTAGAGGCATTGAGATATCACATCTCAGGCTATAGGAAGGGTCTCAGGATTGGAATGGGAAGGAGTTGTATATGACATCTCATGCCGTAGGGAGGGTCTCAGGTTTGGTATAAACATTGAGATATCACATCTCTGCTATCGAAAGGGTCTCAGGATTGGAATGGGAAGGAGTTGGATATCCCATCTCATGTTATAGGAAGAGTCTCAGGTTTGGTATTTAGAAGCATTGAGATATCACATCTCATGCTATAGGAAGTGTCTCAGGATTGGAATGGGAAGGACTTGGGTATCACATCTCATGCTATAGGGAGGGTCTCAAGTTTGATATTAGAAGCATTGAGATATCACATCTCATGCTATAGGAAGGGTCTCAGGATTGGAATGGGAAGGAGTTGGATATCACATCTCATGCTATAGGAAGGGTCTCAGGTTTGGTATAAGCAGTGAGATATCACATCTCATGCTATAGGAAGTGTCTCAGGATTGGAATGGGAAGGAGTTGGATATCACATCTCATGTTATAGGAAGGATCTCAGGTTTGGTATAAGCATTGAGATATCACATCTCTGCTATCGGAAGGGTCTCAGGATTGGAATGGGAAGGAGTTGGATATTCCCATCTCATGTTATAGGAAGGGTCTCAGGTTTGGTATTAGAAGCATTGAGATATCACATCTCATGCTATAGGAAGGGTCTCAGGATTGGAATGGGAAGGACTTGGATATCACATCTCATGCTATAGGGAGGGTCTCAAGTTTGATATTAGAAGCATTGAGATATCACATTTCATAACGGAAGGGTCTCAAGATTGGAATGGGAAGGAGTTGAATATCACATCTCATGATAAAGGAAGGGTCTAAGGTTTGGAAGGGGAAGGATTTGGATATCACATCTCATGTTATAGGACGGGTCTCAGGTTTGGTATTAGAAGCATTGAGATATCAAGTCTCATGGTATAGGAAGGGTCTCAGAATTGGAATGGGAAGGAGTTGGATATCACATCTCAAGCTATAGGAAGGGTCTCAGGATTAGAATGGGAAGGAGTTTGATATCACATCTCATGCCATAGTATGGGTCTCAGGTTTGGTAGACGCATTGGGATATCACATCTCATGTTATCAGAAGGGTATCGGGATTGGATTTGGAAGGAGTTGGATATCCCAACTCATGCTATAGGAAGGGTCTCAGGTTGGAATGGGAAGGAGTTGGATATCACATCTCATGTTATAGGAAGGGTCTCAGGATTGGAATGGGAAGGACTTGGATATCACATCTCATGCTATAGGAAGGCTCTCAGGTTTGCAAGGGGAAAGAGTTGGATATCATATTTCATGTTAGAGGTAGGATCTCAGGTTTGGTATTAGAAGTATTGAGATATCACATCTCATGCTATCAGAAGGATCTCAGGTTTGGTATAGAAGCATTGAGATATCATATCTTATGCTATCAGAAGAGTCTCAGGATTGGAATGGGAAGGAGTTGGATATCACATCTCATGCTAAAGGGAGGGTCTCAGGTTTGGAAGATAAGGATTTGGATATCACATCTCATGTTATAGGAAGGATCTCAGGTTTGGTATTAGAAGTATTGAGATATCACATCATGCTATCGGAAGGATCTCAGGTTTGGTATAGAAGCATTGAGATATCATATCTTATGCTATCAGAAGGGTCTCAGGATTGGAATGGGAAGGAGTTGGATATCACATCTCATGCTAAAGGGAGGGTCTCAGGTTTGGAAGGCGAAGGATTTGGATATCACATCTCATGTTATCGGAAGGATCTCAGGTTTGGTATTAGAAGTATTGAGATATCACATCTCATGCTATAGGAAGGGTCTCAGGATTGGAATGGGAAGGAGTTGGATATCACATCTCATGCTAAAGGAAGGGTCTCAGGTTTGGTAGAAGCATTGAGATATCACATCTCATGCTATAGGAAGGGTCTCAGGATTGGAATGGGAAGGACTTAGATATCACATATCATGCTATAGGGAGGGTCTCAGTTTTGATATTAGAAGCATTGAGATATCACATCTCATGCTATCGGAAGTGTCTCAGGATTGGAATGGGAAGGAGCTGGATATCACATCTCATGCTAAAGGAAGGGTCTCAGGTTTGGAACGGGAAGGAGTTGGATATCACATCTCATGTTATAGGAAGGGTCTCAGGTTTGGTATAAACATTGAGATATCACATCTCTGCTATCGGAAGTGTCTCAGGATTGGAATGGGAAGGAGTTGGATATCCCATCTCATGTTATAGGACGGGTCTCAGGTTTTTTATTAGAATCATTGAGATATCATATTGCATGCTGTAGGAAGGGTCTACGGATTGGAATGGGAAGGACTTGGATATCACATCTCATGCTATAGATAGGCTCTCAGGTTTGGAAAGTGAAGGAGTTGGATATCACATTTCATGTTAGAGGAAGGATCTCAGGTTTGGTATTAGAGGCATTGAGATATCACATCTCAGGCTATAGGAAGGGTCTCAGGATTGGAATGGGAAGGAGTTGGATATCACATCTCATGCTATAGGAAGGGTCTCAGGTTTGGTATAAGCATTGAGATATCACATCTCATGCTGTAGGAAGGGTCTCAGGATTGGAATGGAAGGAGTTGGATATCACATCTCATGTTATAGGAAAGATCTCAGGTTTGGTATTAGAAGCATTGAGACATCACATCTCATGCTATAGGAAGGGTCTCAGGATTGGAATGGGAAGGAGTTGGATATCACATCTCATGCTATAGGAAGGGTCTCAGGATTGGAATGGGAAGGAGTTGAATATGACATCTCATGCCGTATGAAGGGTCTCAGGTTTGGTATAAACATTGAGATATCACATCTCTGCTATCAAAAGGGTCTCAGGATTGGAATGGGAAGGAGTTGGATATCCCATCTCATGTTATAGGAAGAGTCTCAGGTTTGGTATTAGAAGCATTGAGATATCACATCTCATGCTATAGGAAGGGTCTCAGGATTGGAATGGGAAGGACTTGGGTATCACATCTCATGCTATAGGGAGGGTCTCAAGTTTGATATTAGAAGCATTGAGATATCACATCTCATGCTATAGGAAGGGTCTCAGGATTGGAATGGGAAGGAGTTGGATATCACATCTCATGCTATAGGACGGGTCTCAGGTTTGGTATAAGCAGTGAGGTATCACATCTCATGCTATAGGAAGTGTCTCAGGATTGGAATGCGAAGGAGTTGGATATCACATCTCATGTTATAGGAAGGATCTCAGGTTTGGTATAAGCATTGAGATATCACATCTCTGCTATCGGAAGGGTCTCAGGATTGGAATGGGAAGGACTTGGATATCACTTCTCATGCTATAGGGAGGGTCTCAAGTTTGATATTAGAAGCATTGAGATATCACATTTCATGATATCGGAAGGGTCTCAAGATTGGAATGGGAAGGAGTTGGATATCACATCTCATGATAAAGGAAGGGTCTAAGGTTTGGAAGGGGAAGGATTTGGATATCACATCTCATGTTATAGGACGGGTCTCAGGTTTGGTATTAGAAGCATTGAGATATCAAGTCTCATGGTATAGGAAGGGTCTCAGAATTGGAATGGGAAGGAGTTGGATATCACATCTCAAGCTATAGGAAGGGTCTCAGGATTAGAATGGGAAGGAGTTTGATATCACATCTCATGCCATAGTATGGGTCTCAGGTTTGGTAGAAGCATTGGGATATCACATCTCATGCTATCGGAAGGGTATCGGGATTGGATTTGGAAGGAGTTGGATATCCCATCTCATGCTATAGGAAGGGTCTCAGGTTGGAATGGGGAGGAGTTGGATATCACATCTCATGTTATAGGAAGGGTCTCAGGATTGGAATGGGAAGGACTTGGATATCACATCTCATGCTACAGGAAGGCTCTCAGGTTTGCAAGGGGAAAGAGTTGGATATCACATTTCATGTTAGAGGTAGGATCTCAGGTTTGGTATTAGAAGTATTGAGATATCACATCTCATGCTATCAGAAGGATCTCAGGTTTGGTATAGAAGCATTGAGATATCATATCTTATGCTATCAGAAGAGTCTCAGGATTGGAATGGGAAGGAGTTGGATATCACATCTCATGCTAAAGGGAGGGTCTCAGGTTTGGAAGATAAGGATTTGGATATCACATCTCATGTTATAGGAAGGATCTCAGGTTTGGTATTAGAAGTATTGAGATATCACATCTCATGCTATCGGAAGGATCTTAGGTTTGGTATAGAAGCATAGAGATATCATATCTTATGCTATCAGAAGGGTCTCAGGATTGGAATGGGAAGGAGTTGGATATCACATCTCATGCTAAAGGGAGGGTCTCAGGTTTGGAAGGAGAAGGATTTGGATATCACATCTCATGTTATAAGATGGATCTCAGGTTTGGTATTAGAAGTATTGAGATATCACATCTCATGTTATCGGAAGGATCTCAGGTTTGGTATTAGAAGTATTGAGATATCACATCTCATGCTATAGGAAGGATCTCAGGATTGGAATGGGAAGGAGTTGGATATCACATCTCATGCTAAAGGAAGGGTCTCAGGATTGGAATGGGAAGGACTTAGATATCACATATCATGCTATCGGGAGGGTCTCAGTTTTGATATTAGAAGCATTGAGATATCACATCTCATGCTATCGGAAGTGTCTCAGGATTGGAATGGGAAGGAGCTGGATATCACATCTCATGCTAAAGGAAGGGTCTCAGGTTTGGAACGTGAAGGAGTTGGATATCACATCTCATGCTATAGGAAGGGTCTCAGGTTTGGTATAAGCATTGAGATATCACATCTCATGCTATAGGAAGGGTCTCAGGATTGGAATGGGAAGGACTTAGATATCACATATCATGCTATAGGGAGGGTCTCAGTTTTGATATTAGAAGCATTGAGATATCACATCTCATGCTATCGGAAGTGTCTCAGGATTGGAATGGGAAGGAGCTGGATATCACATCTCATGCTAAAGGAAGGGTCTCAGGTTTGGAACGTGAAGGAGTTGGATATCACATCTCATGCTATAGGAAGGGTCTCAGGTTTGGTATAAGCATTGAGATATCACATCTCATGCTATAGGAAGGGTCTCACGATTGGAATGGAAGGAGTTGGATATCACATCTCATGTTATAGGAACGATCTCAGGTTTGGTATTAGAAGCATTGAGACATCACATCTCATGCTATAGGAAGGGTCTCAGGATTGGAATGGGAAGGAGTTGTATATCACATCTCATGCTATAGGAAGGGTCTCAGGATTGGAATGGGAAGGAGTTGAATATGACATCTCATGCCGTAGGAAGGGTCTCAGGTTTGGTATAAACATTGAGATATCACATCTCTGCTATCAAAAGGGTCTCAGGATTGGAATGGGAAGGAGTTGGATATCCCATCTCATGTTATAGGAAGAGTCTCAGGTTTGGTATTAGAAGCATTGAGATATCACATCTCATGCTATAGGAAGTGTCTCAGGATTGGAATGGGAAGGACTTGGATATCACATCTCATGCTATAGGTAGGGTCTCAAGTTTGATATTAGAAGCATTGAGATATCACATCTCATGCTATAGGAAGGGTCTCAGGATTGGAATGGGAAGGAGTTGGATATCACATCTCATGTTATAGGAAGGGTCTCAGGATTGGAATGGGAAGGACTTGGATATCACATCTCATGCTACAGGAAGGCTCTCAGGTTTGCAAGGGGAAAGAGTTGGATATCACATTTCATGTTAGAGGTAGGATCTCAGGTTTGGTATTAGAAGTATTGAGATATCACATCTCATGCTATCAGAAGGATCTCAGGTTTGGTATAGAAGCATTGAGATATCATATCTTATGCTATCAGAAGAGTCTCAGGATTGGAATGGGAAGGAGTTGGATATCACATCTCATGCTAAAGGGAGGGTCTCAGGTTTGGAAGATAAGGATTTGGATATCACATCTCATGTTATAGGAAGGATCTCAGGTTTGGTATTAGAAGTATTGAGATATCACATCTCATGCTATCGGAAGGATCTTAGGTTTGGTATAGAAGCATTGAGATATCATATCTTATGCTATCAGAAGGGTCTCAGGATTGGAATGGGAAGGAGTTGGATATCACATCTCATGCTAAAGGGAGGGTCTCAGGTTTGGAAGATAAGGATTTGGATATCACATCTCATGTTATAGGAAGGATCTCAGGTTTGGTATTAGAAGTATTGAGATATCACATCATGCTATCGGAAGGATCTCAGGTTTGGTATAGAAGCATTGAGATATCATATCTTATGCTATCAGAAGGGTCTCAGGATTGGAATGGGAAGGAGTTGGATATCACATCTCATGCTAAAGGGAGGGTCTCAGGTTTGGAAGGCGAAGGATTTGGATATCACATCTCATGTTATCGGAAGGATCTCAGGTTTGGTATTAGAAGTATTGAGATATCACATCTCATGCTATAGGAAGGGTCTCAGGATTGGAATGGGAAGGAGTTGGATATCACATCTCATGCTAAAGGAAGGGTCTCAGGTTTGGTAGAAGCATTGAGATATCACATCTCATGCTATAGGAAGGGTCTCAGGATTGGAATGGGAAGGACTTAGATATCACATATCATGCTATAGGGAGGGTCTCAGTTTTGATATTAGAAGCATTGAGATATCACATCTCATGCTATCGGAAGTGTCTCAGGATTGGAATGGGAAGGAGCTGGATATCACATCTCATGCTAAAGGAAGGGTCTCAGGTTTGGAACGGGAAGGAGTTGGATATCACATCTCATGTTATAGGAAGCGTCTCAGGTTTGGTATAAACATTGAGATATCACATCTCTGCTATCGGAAGTGTCTCAGGATTGGAATGGGAAGGAGTTGGATATCCCATCTCATGTTATAGGACGGGTCTCAGGTTTTTTATTAGAATCATTGAGATATCATATTGCATGCTGTAGGAAGGGTCTAAGGATTGGAATGGGAAGGACTTGGATATCACATCTCATGCTATAGATAGGCTCTCAGGTTTGGAAAGTGAAGGAGTTGGATATCACATTTCATGTTAGAGGAAGGATCTCAGGTTTGGTATTAGAGGCATTGAGATATCACATCTCAGGCTATAGGAAGGGTCTCAGGATTGGAATGGGAAGGAGTTGGATATCACATCTCATGCTATAGGAAGGGTCTCAGGTTTGGTATAAGCATTGAGATATCACATCTCATGCTGTAGGAAGGGTCTCAGGATTGGAATGGAAGGAGTTGGATATCACATCTCATGTTATAGGAAAGATCTCAGGTTTGGTATTAGAAGCATTGAGACATCACATCTCATGCTATAGGAAGGGTCTCAGGATTGGAATGGGAAGGAGTTGGATATCACATCTCATGCTATAGGAAGGGTCTCAGGATTGGAATGGGAAGGAGTTGAATATGACATCTCATGCCGTATGAAGGGTCTCAGGTTTGGTATAAACATTGAGATATCACATCTCTGCTATCAAAAGGGTCTCAGGATTGGAATGGGAAGGAGTTGGATATCCCATCTCATGTTATAGGAAGAGTCTCAGGTTTGGTATTAGAAGCATTGAGATATCACATCTCATGCTATAGGAAGGGTCTCAGGATTGGAATGGGAAGGACTTGGGTATCACATCTCATGCTATAGGGAGGGTCTCAAGTTTGATATTAGAAGCATTGAGATATCACATCTCATGCTATAGGAAGGGTCTCAGGATTGGAATGGGAAGGAGTTGGATATCACATCTCATGCTATAGGACGGGTCTCAGGTTTGGTATAAGCAGTGAGGTATCACATCTCATGCTATAGGAAGTGTCTCAGGATTGGAATGCGAAGGAGTTGGATATCACATCTCATGTTATAGGAAGGATCTCAGGTTTGGTATAAGCATTGAGATATCACATCTCTGCTATCGGAAGGGTCTCAGGATTGGAATGGGAAGGAGCTGGATATCACATCTCATGCTAAAGGAAGGGTCTCAGGTTTGGAACGTGAAGGAGTTGGATATCACATCTCATGCTATAGGAAGGGTCTCAGGTTTGGTATAAGCATTGAGATATCACATCTCATGCTATAGGAAGGGTCTCAGGATTGGAATGGAAGGAGTTGGATATCACATCTCATGTTATAGGAACGATCTCAGGTTTGGTATTAGAAGCATTGAGACATCACATCTCATGCTATAGGAAGGGTCTCAGGATTGGAATGGGAAGGAGTTGGATATCACATCTCATGCTATAGGAAGGGTCTCAGGATTGGAATGGGAAGGAGTTGAATATGACATCTCATGCCGTAGGAAGGGTCTCAGGTTTGGTATAAACATTGAGATATCACATCTCTGCTATCAAAAGGGTCTCAGGATTGGAATGGGAAGGAGTTGGATATCCCATCTCATGTTATAGGAAGAGTTTCAGGTTTGGTATTAGAAGCATTGAGATATCACATCTCATGCTATAGGAAGTGTCTCAGGATTGGAATGGGAAGGACTTGGATATCACATCTCATGCTATAGGTAGGGTCTCAAGTTTGATATTAGAAGCATTGAGATATCACATCTCATGCTATAGGAAGGGTCTCAGGATTGGAATGGGAAGGAGTTGGATATCACATCTCATGCTATGGGAAGGGTCTCAGGTTTGGTATAAGCAGTGAGATATCACATCTCATGCTATAGGAAGGGTCTCAGGATTGGAATGGGAAGGAGTTGGATATCACATCTCATGCTATAGGACGGGTCTCAGGTTTGGTATAAGCAGTGAGATATCACATATGCTATAGGAAGTGTCTCAGGATTGGAATGGGAAGGAGTTGGATATCACAGCTCATGTTATAGAAGGATCTCAGGTTTGGTATAAGCATTGAGATATCACATCTCTGCTATCGAAAGGGTCTCAGGATTGGAATGGGAAGGAGTTGGATATTCCCATCTCATGTTATAGGAAGGGTCTCAGGTTTGGTATTAGAAGCATTGAGATATCACATCTCATGCTATAGGAAGGGTCTCAGGATTGGAATGGGAAGGACTTAGATATCACATATCATGCTATAGGGAGGGTCTCAGTTTTGATATTAGAAGCATTGAGATATCACATCTCATGCTATCGGAAGTGTCTCAGGATTGGAATGGGAAGGAGCTGGATATCACATCTCATGCTAAAGGAAGGGTCTCAGGTTTGGAACGGGAAGGAGTTGGATATCACATCTCATGTTATAGGAAGCGTCTCAGGTTTGGTATAAACATTGAGATATCACATCTCTGCTATCGGAAGTGTCTCAGGATTGGAATGGGAAGGAGTTGGATATCCCATCTCATGTTATAGGACGGGTCTCAGGTTTTTTATTAGAATCATTGAGATATCATATTGCATGCTGTAGGAAGGGTCTAAGGATTGGAATGGGAAGGACTTGGATATCACATCTCATGCTATAGATAGGCTCTCAGGTTTGGAAAGTGAAGGAGTTGGATATCACATTTCATGTTAGAGGAAGGATCTCAGGTTTGGTATTAGAGGCATTGAGATATCACATCTCAGGCTATAGGAAGGGTCTCAGGATTGGAATGGGAAGGAGTTGGATATCACATCTCATGCTATAGGAAGGGTCTCAGGTTTGGTATAAGCATTGAGATATCACATCTCATGCTGTAGGAAGGGTCTCAGGATTGGAATGGAAGGAGTTGGATATCACATCTCATGTTATAGGAAAGATCTCAGGTTTGGTATTAGAAGCATTGAGACATCACATCTCATGCTATAGGAAGGGTCTCAGGATTGGAATGGGAAGGAGTTGGATATCACATCTCATGCTATAGGAAGGGTCTCAGGATTGGAATGGGAAGGAGTTGAATATGACATCTCATGCCGTATGAAGGGTCTCAGGTTTGGTATAAACATTGAGATATCACATCTCTGCTATCAAAAGGGTCTCAGGATTGGAATGGGAAGGAGTTGGATATCCCATCTCATGTTATAGGAAGAGTCTCAGGTTTGGTATTAGAAGCATTGAGATATCACATCTCATGCTATAGGAAGGGTCTCAGGATTGGAATGGGAAGGACTTGGGTATCACATCTCATGCTATAGGGAGGGTCTCAAGTTTGATATTAGAAGCATTGAGATATCACATCTTGTTAAGACGGATTTCTGAACTCTGTCCTGGTGGCGCAGAGGTTCAGAAGGCCAACCTAATTACTTGGAACAGGGTAACCTCTGGACAAGCCAGACCAATCAAGGTAGCGATCGCGGCGGTCAAGACTAGGTCTCAAGAGGGGTGAGGGTGACTGAAAGCCCGCAATGAGCACACAAAGCAAGAGCGCTTACAAACTACTCCAAACAGTTGTTTATATCAAAAATAGATACACATTTATTATAAGGCCTCAAAACTAATGACCACAGTAAAAGCAGCAACATACAACGATATTAAACCAACACATACACTATCCACCCAATATATATACAGAATACACAGTTTCACAGCATTAGCAGCACGAAATATGTTATCCACCTGCAGGGGAAGGAAAACAGGCAGTGCGAACCAATGCGTGTGATATGTCCGCCTTCTGAGGCCCCTAACTAGATGGTAGTCCAATCCCTACGAAGAGTGGAGCCTAGCGCTCAAAAGTACCTGCACACGCCGGTGCCAATGGGCAGAAGGTGAAGCTCTTCGGAGGACGTTGAACAGCTCTGTAGGGAGCTCTAATGAAGGAGAACACGGTCCGCGACTCTAGCGCAGCCTCCACTGTGAGGCAGAAGCAGGGCGCGAGTACGGACAAGGGGTGCTGTATTCACAGCGGGGAAAAGCAAAGGGCACTGCAGGAGGGCGACCAGATCCTAGCTAATCTACTCACCGGTCCCCGAAGCAAGCAGGCCCGAGCTTCTCCTCGATAGATGCAGCTTCTGGCAGGTTCTGAAGAGCAGGGAACGTCTCGTCGTCGTGCAGAGTAAAAAGACGTCCCGATCGAAGAAACAAGCACAGTTTTTGTCGCCACCGCAGGGCAACGGAACGGCCGGGTGTATTCAAGCCAAACGAGCACCGCTCACCTCTAGCTTAGGACTGCTAAGCAAACGAAGCGTGTGAGCATGCCCCGGACTCAGAATACCACCCAACCTGTCGGCGATTACAGAGCAGGCCTCCTTAGTAAGCTGGTCAGTCAACTGGATGGCCCAGAGACACTTCCGAAGGCTTACAGCAGGAGTTGATGAAGGTGCCGGGAATAGCTGGTCCTGCTATTCCAATAGGTCGAAGCGCCAGTACAGGCCTTCTTGTTCGATCTTAGGTGGAAAGGGCTTCACCGGACGACAGCAATGAGGAGCAGAAGTTCTTCAGGGGGTCACCAGTGATTCCTCGGTCCAGCCTCGTGTTCGCAGGATACTTGGCTCCTGTATCTCTGGGTTCGTAAGAACTCAGGAGATCGACATGGTAGTGGTGTTTCCAGCTCCCTCTTATCCACGGTTCCCTTCGCGCCAAAACGGAGGGGAGCCAATGGGAGATCCGCTCATCAACACACATACCATACGTGGACCAATCACGGACCACAGTGGTCCCAGGCATTCACACCACCCTAGACTCTCTGGCACCCAGGATGTGTATTGGGACCAGACAGCCCAGCCCACATCCTGGGGGCACTCAAACGACATGTAGAAGCCCGCGAAAGCAACCGTGTTTCGCGGGAAACTACATGCCCAAATAAGGAAGGCCCCGGGTCGCCTGACCCGGGGGAAGGTAAAGGGAGCAAGACGGACAGTGGACTAGACAAAGGAGCCTCGTGGTCCGGCCATTTTGTGTAGCCGGGCCACCCTTTTGTGTTCGCGGCAAAAACGTGCTCAGAACGGCAAAAGGAGCTCAAAATAAACCAAATGATCGCTGCCACCAGCCCAGTCCCTGAATGACCTGCACCGATCCAAAAACCATCCTATAAGAGTGTCTAGGGTCTGTAGAAGGCTAGAGACCCAAGAGAGCTGTAACTTAGCTTACAGTGCCCTCTTGTGTCGTGTTGCACTAAAATGGCGACACGATAAAAGAAACTACGGGAAACAGCGTTCCCCGGTACTGACTGTCTTAAGGGCATGTCAGTTTCCCCGTAAGAAAGGAGCGAAAGCCCAGAGGAGTACAGCAGAAGGCTGCACTTCTCTGGCAAAGTCAAGAAAACAGGTTGAAAACAATAGCAAAAAGTTTAGGGGTTGCCACATGGAAGGAAAGTTCCCTACAATAACGAAATCTTTCCTAACACTCGCCCCTCCCAGACTATGGACAGGGGGAACTAATCCACCCCTGGATGAGTCTCTTGTTCAGGTCGGTAAAACATTCTGGACAACCCATCAGCATTGCTATGTTGGACACCTGGCCTATGCTCAATAGTGAAGTCGAAGCCTTGTAGACTTATGGACCACCTAAGCAACTTTGGATTCTCCCCCTTCATGTTCATTAGCCACTTTAACGGCTTATGGTCAGTCTGCACAGTGAAGTGGGTCCCATAGAGGTAGGGCCGCAGCTTCCTTAGGGCCCACACAACAGAGAAACATTCTTTCTCTACCGTGGACCATCTGAGCTCTCTGTCCTTAAGCTGGCGACTAATAAAACCGATAGGGTGTTCCTTACCCTTCTCATCTACTTGTGATAGTACAGCTCCTATCCCAGTGTCAGAGGCATCCGTCTGCACGATAAAAGGTCTTTGATAATCAGGGGCCCTGAGCACAGGGGCCTGGCACAAGGAGTCTTTCAAGCCATTGAAGGCCTTCTCACACTCGTCAGTCCAAGTTACCTTCTTGGGTTTCTTCGGAGTTGTGAGGGCAGTCAGAGGAGCAGCTATGGTGCCATAGTCTGCCACAAAATTGCGGTAATAACCCGTGAGTCCTAAGAAGGCTCTCACTTGGGTTTGCGTAGTGGGGGTAGGCCAGTCTTGTACCGCTGGTACCTTACTGGATAGAGGCTGTCTCCTCCCTCCACCTACTTCATGTCCAAGGTAAACCACTGAGCCTTGTCCATTTTGGTGAGGGGCCACTGGGACACCCTCAGAAGAGCTAACTGAAGGACTGCTTGGGAACAGGTCGGGGAGAGGTTCAGACTCCTCTCCCACAACGTCTGAAGCCAGTAGCAGTGCTGCGATTTCGACGCTTGGGCCGAAAGCCTTCAGCCTATTCACGTGAAACACTTTTAGAGCCTGTCCAGGCCTTCCAAGGTCCACTGAATAGCTAACCTCACCCAGGGGCTCCACCACTGGGCAAGGGCCTGACCATTTGTCCTGTAAAGCTCGAGGCCTTATGAGATTCATGATCAGGACTTGCTGACCAAGTGTAAAGTTGATGAGGGAAGCTTTCTGGTCGTACCAATGTTTCACCAGCGCTTGCCCTGCCTTCAATTTAGCACTAGCCAAGCCCATCAGAAGTACCATCCGTTTTCTGAGCCCTAGCACATAATCAACTACATTGGTAGTAACAGGGGGAGTGGGCATCTCCCATCCCTCCTTGACAATGGCTAAGGGTCCCCGTACGGGATGACCGAACAGAAGTTCGAAGTGGCTGAAGCCAACACCCTCCTGTGGTACCTCTCGGTAGGCAAACAGTAAGCATGAAACAAGAAGATCCCATTCTCTTCTCTGAGGCTCCTCCAGAGCCCCAATCATGCTCGTTAACGTCCTGTTGAAACGCCCCCCCAGACCATCGGTCTGGGGGCGGTATGCAGAAGAGAACCTGTAGGTGACCCCACATTCTTTCCACATAGCCTGCCTATACTTCGACATAAAGTTGCTGCCATGATCCGCCACAACTTCTTTAGGGAAGCCAACCCTAGTGAACATGCCGAGTAAAGCTTCTGCAACTGGCTTGGCAGTTACAGTTGTAAATGGGACGGCCTCAGGATACCTGGTTGCATGGTCGACCAGCACCAGGATAAACCTATTGCCTGAGGATGTTTGCGGGTCAAGGGGACCAACGATGTCGATCCCTACCCTTTCAAATGGTACCCCCACAACTGGGAGCGGTACCAACGGAGCTTGGATTGTCGCGCCAACCTTACCAGACAACTGGCAGGAGGCACAACTCCTGCAGTGACTTTCTACTTGCACCCCCATCTTGGGCCAGTAGAAGTGCATAGATAACCTTTGCTTGGTCCTCTTCATTCCAAGGTGACCAGCAAGGGGAACTTCATGCGCCAACTGCAGGAGGAAGGGTCTAACAGAAAGGGGAACCACCAACCTCCTATGGTCTCCTTCTGTAGACTCTGTGGGCTCACTGTACAGGAGTCCACCTTCCCAATAAATCCGATGCTTCCCAGGAGGTTCACCCTCAAGCTGGGAGCAGGCCTGTCTCCTTAGGCCTTCCAGAGATGGGCACTCACGTTGGCCCTTACTGAAGTCGTCCCTATCAGGACCTCCTTCAACTAACAAGTCTTTTAGTTCAGGATGGTCGTTGGGGTCGAACACTTCAGGCATCGCCACCTCCTCGTCAGGCTCGGGCGATTGACCAACTCCCTCCACCGCAGTGGTAGGCGAGCTCGGGGGAATATTCTCTTTCCCCCGTCGGGACTTGTTGACTCCTTTCGCCTTGGGTTTCCCCTTCGGCTGGGGCGGCGTATTGGACTTGGCCAATGCTGCCCGTGCTTGAGACCGTGTGTAGGGTCTTTCGGCAGTGTCTCCTACGAGCCCTAGAGCTCTGAGATCATTGCCCAACAAGACCTTTCCCGGGACGTTTCTCTGAATGCTCACTGGAATCCTAACTGCTGTACCATTTAAAGTTAGATTAACAGGGATCACGGGAAACATACGGAGGGGGCCGTCAGCCAACTTAGTGGGCATCAGAGTAGCTCTGGCAACTTCCTCTGAGTCTACCAAGGTAGAATCCACTACAGTTCGACTGCACCCACTATCCCTAAGAGCTGGAGTATCCACTCCATTGATCAGCACACTGTCTTTAAAGTAGTGCTTGGTATTATCCGGAATCCTAGCATACGCCTCTGCGACTTTAGGCTCCCAGGAACCCAGGGACACTAAAACTACCTCAGCCTCTATTCCGCTGGGAAATGAGTCTGAGGAGAAGGATGCTCCTGTAATCTCTTCTTCCTCGTAGGAGGAGAAGGCCAGATTAGCGGAGTGGACCCCCAAAGGTCTAACCTTACAACGGGGATCCCCCTTCACATGGTCAGTTGCTCCACAAGAAAAACAAGCCCCATTGGGTCTGTTTACGTAGGGAGGCTTATTATAACCAGAGTTCTGTTTCGGAGGCGAACCTCCACTACCCTGTGAGTTCTCGGATGGCTTACCCTTATTTTTCTTTTTGTGGCCCTTATGGGAAGAAGATTTAGCAGATTCCCCACCCTCCATATCTTTGGACTTTTTCCCTTCCTCCTGCTTACCAGGATGAGTTTTGTCCTTATGGGACACTCGATGTGACACCCATAAGTCTGCTGCAATGGCCAGCTTCTTAGGATCTATCTCCTTCGAATCGGCCAAATGCTGCTTAAGCTCCGGGGAAGAAGAAGCAAAAATGTGTTCCAGCATGACCAGATTGATCATGCCTTCGAAGGTAGAAACCTTATAACCTTCAACCCAGCCAGTCAAGTTTTTCAGGGACTCAGCTACATACGACACCCAAGTACCACCTTCCTTTTTCTTATACTCTCTAAACCTTTTCAAATATTGGGTCGGAGTCTTCCCAAACTTTAAAATGAGAGTCTGCTTCAACATTGCAAAATCAGCGCGCTCAGCCTTCGACATTTCCATAATGGCACTGCAACCAGAATGGGGCAGTCTGCTGAGTAACCATGCAATCTTATCCGCATTATCAACCTCTTGAACCTCGCATGCATACTCAAACGCATTTAACCAGTCCATAATGTCATTTCGTTCCTCATACACACTGAGCAGATCTTTTGGAAACCGTGGATGAGAGGAAGCCCCAGAACCATGTCCAGGACCCTTGGACCCATTTGCGAACTGAAGCTTGGCCAGTTCCAACTGGTGATCCCTGTCTTTTTGTTTTTCTGCCTGGTCGATTTTCAGTTTGGCTATGCTGAATTCAAGCTCCTGCTGCCTAAACCGCAGCTCTTGCTTCTTGAATTCAAGCATAGCCTCCCCATCAACACTGGCAGAGGAAACGTTAGACATTACATCCTCCCTGTCCTCGTGGTCGTGATGGATCAGTGCAGCGGCAGAACCGTCGGTTCTGCCAGTGAGAGCAGCCCCACCACCTTCTGCACTGTCCTCGGAAGTTATAGCGTCAAGCTGCGCTTCTTGCCACGCCACGATTCTCTGGATCATTTCCAATTTAGTGCCTTGAGAGGAAACCCCTCTCTCCGCACACATCTTCTTCAATGTTTCAGATTTCGAAGCATTTAAGGTTAATAAAGTATTCGTTTCCATACTGTCGATAGGACTATGGCCTTTTTAACGTTATATTCAATACTTTACTGCGTGTCCTGGTTGGAATAACCTGAAAACGCCTTAGCTCGTGCGCAACACTGGATACCCTCAGTCGTATCCCACCGCTGTACACCAATTTGTTAAGACGGATTTCTGAACTCTGTCCTGGTGGCGCAGAGGTTCAGAAGGCCAACCTAATTACTTGGAACAGGGTAACCTCTGGACAAGCCAGACCAATCAAGGTAGCGATCGCGGCGGTCAAGACTAGGTCTCAAGAGGGGTGAGGGTGACTGAAAGCCCGCAATGAGCACACAAAGCAAGAGCGCTTACAAACTACTCCAAACAGTTGTTTATATCAAAAATAGATACACATTTATTATAAGGCCTCAAAACTAATGACCACAGTAAAAGCAGCAACATACAACGATATTAAACCAACACATACACTATCCACCCAATATATATACAGAATACACAGTTTCACAGCATTAGCAGCACGAAATATGTTATCCACCTGCAGGGGAAGGAAAACAGGCAGTGCGAACCAATGCGTGTGATATGTCCGCCTTCTGAGGCCCCTAACTAGATGGTAGTCCAATCCCTACGAAGAGTGGAGCCTAGCGCTCAAAAGTACCTGCACACGCCGGTGCCAATGGGCAGAAGGTGAAGCTCTTCGGAGGACGTTGAACAGCTCTGTAGGGAGCTCTAATGAAGGAGAACACGGTCCGCGACTCTAGCGCAGCCTCCACTGTGAGGCAGAAGCAGGGCGCGAGTACGGACAAGGGGTGCTGTATTCACAGCGGGGAAAAGCAAAGGGCACTGCAGGAGGGCGACCAGATCCTAGCTAATCTACTCACCGGTCCCCGAAGCAAGCAGGCCCGAGCTTCTCCTCGATAGATGCAGCTTCTGGCAGGTTCTGAAGAGCAGGGAACGTCTCGTCGTCGTGCAGAGTAAAAAGACGTCCCGATCGAAGAAACAAGCACAGTTTTTGTCGCCACCGCAGGGCAACGGAACGGCCGGGTGTATTCAAGCCAAACGAGCACCGCTCACCTCTAGCTTAGGACTGCTAAGCAAACGAAGCGTGTGAGCATGCCCCGGACTCAGAATACCACCCAACCTGTCGGCGATTACAGAGCAGGCCTCCTTAGTAAGCTGGTCAGTCAACTGGATGGCCCAGAGACACTTCCGAAGGCTTACAGCAGGAGTTGATGAAGGTGCCGGGAATAGCTGGTCCTGCTATTCCAATAGGTCGAAGCGCCAGTACAGGCCTTCTTGTTCGATCTTAGGTGGAAAGGGCTTCACCGGACGACAGCAATGAGGAGCAGAAGTTCTTCAGGGGGTCACCAGTGATTCCTCGGTCCAGCCTCGTGTTCGCAGGATACTTGGCTCCTGTATCTCTGGGTTCGTAAGAACTCAGGA
Organism: Ambystoma mexicanum; assembly: GCF_040938575.1. Classification (NCBI taxonomy): domain Eukaryota; kingdom Metazoa; phylum Chordata; class Amphibia; order Caudata; family Ambystomatidae; genus Ambystoma; species Ambystoma mexicanum. The sequence goes on along the minus strand of NW_027182479.1, from coordinate 1,257,498 downwards.
GATCGACATGGTAGTGGTGTTTCCAGCTCCCTCTTATCCACGGTTCCCTTCGCGCCAAAACGGAGGGGAGCCAATGGGAGATCCGCTCATCAACACACATACCATACGTGGACCAATCACGGACCACAGTGGTCCCAGGCATTCACACCACCCTAGACTCTCTGGCACCCAGGATGTGTATTGGGACCAGACAGCCCAGCCCACATCCTGGGGGCACTCAAACGACATGTAGAAGCCCGCGAAAGCAACCGTGTTTCGCGGGAAACTACATGCCCAAATAAGGAAGGCCCCGGGTCGCCTGACCCGGGGGAAGGTAAAGGGAGCAAGACGGACAGTGGACTAGACAAAGGAGCCTCGTGGTCCGGCCATTTTGTGTAGCCGGGCCACCCTTTTGTGTTCGCGGCAAAAACGTGCTCAGAACGGCAAAAGGAGCTCAAAATAAACCAAATGATCGCTGCCACCAGCCCAGTCCCTGAATGACCTGCACCGATCCAAAAACCATCCTATAAGAGTGTCTAGGGTCTGTAGAAGGCTAGAGACCCAAGAGAGCTGTAACTTAGCTTACAGTGCCCTCTTGTGTCGTGTTGCACTAAAATGGCGACACGATAAAAGAAACTACGGGAAACAGCGTTCCCCGGTACTGACTGTCTTAAGGGCATGTCAGTTTCCCCGTAAGAAAGGAGCGAAAGCCCAGAGGAGTACAGCAGAAGGCTGCACTTCTCTGGCAAAGTCAAGAAAACAGGTTGAAAACAATAGCAAAAAGTTTAGGGGTTGCCACATGGAAGGAAAGTTCCCTACAATAACGAAATCTTTCCTAACACATCTCATGCTATAGGAAGGGTCTCAGGATTGGAATGGGAAGGAGTTGGATATCACATCTCATGCTATAGGACGGGTCTCAGGTTTGGTATAAGCAGTGAGGTATCACATCTCATGCTATAGGAAGTGTCTCAGGATTGGAATGCGAAGGAGTTGGATATCACATCTCATGTTATAGGAAGGATCTCAGGTTTGGTATAAGCATTGAGATATCACATCTCTGCTATCGGAAGGGTCTCAGGATTGGAATGGGAAGGAGCTGGATATCACATCTCATGCTAAAGGAAGGGTCTCAGGTTTGGAACGTGAAGGAGTTGGATATCACATCTCATGCTATAGGAAGGGTCTCAGGTTTGGTATAAGCATTGAGATATCACATCTCATGCTATAGGAAGGGTCTCAGGATTGGAATGGAAGGAGTTGGATATCACATCTCATGTTATAGGAACGATCTCAGGTTTGGTATTAGAAGCATTGAGACATCACATCTCATGCTATAGGAAGGGTCTCAGGATTGGAATGGGAAGGAGTTGGATATCACATCTCATGCTATAGGAAGGGTCTCAGGATTGGAATGGGAAGGAGTTGAATATGACATCTCATGCCGTAGGAAGGGTCTCAGGTTTGGTATAAACATTGAGATATCACATCTCTGCTATCAAAAGGGTCTCAGGATTGGAATGGGAAGGAGTTGGATATCCCATCTCATGTTATAGGAAGAGTTTCAGGTTTGGTATTAGAAGCATTGAGATATCACATCTCATGCTATAGGAAGTGTCTCAGGATTGGAATGGGAAGGACTTGGATATCACATCTCATGCTATAGGTAGGGTCTCAAGTTTGATATTAGAAGCATTGAGATATCACATCTCATGCTATAGGAAGGGTCTCAGGATTGGAATGGGAAGGAGTTGGATATCACATCTCATGCTATGGGAAGGGTCTCAGGTTTGGTATAAGCAGTGAGATATCACATCTCATGCTATAGGAAGGGTCTCAGGATTGGAATGGGAAGGAGTTGGATATCACATCTCATGCTATAGGACGGGTCTCAGGTTTGGTATAAGCAGTGAGATATCACATATGCTATAGGAAGTGTCTCAGGATTGGAATGGGAAGGAGTTGGATATCACAGCTCATGTTATAGAAGGATCTCAGGTTTGGTATAAGCATTGAGATATCACATCTCTGCTATCGGAAGGGTCTCAGGATTGGAATGGGAAGGAGTTGGATATTCCCATCTCATGTTATAGGAAGGGTCTCAGGTTTGGTATTAGAAGCATTGAGATATCACATCTCATGCTATAGGAAGGGTCTCAGGATTGGAATGGGAAGGACTTGGATATCACATCTCATGCTATAGGGAGGGTCTCAAGTTTGATATTAGAAGCATTGAGATATCACATTTCATGATATCGGAAGGGTCTCAAGATTGGAATGGGAAGGAGTTGGATATCACATCTCATGATAAAGGAAGGGTCTAAGGTTTGGAAGGGGAAGGATTTGGATATCACATCTCATGTTATAGGACGGGTCTCAGGTTTGGTATTAGAAGCATTGAGATATCAAGTCTCATGGTATAGGAAGGGTCTCAGAATTGGAATGGGAAGGAGTTGGATATCACATCTCAAGCTATAGGAAGGGTCTCAGGATTAGAATGGGAAGGAGTTTGATATCACATCTCATGCCATAGTATGGGTCTCAGGTTTGGTAGAAGCATTGGGATATCACATCTCATGCTATCGGAAGGGTATCGGGATTGGATTTGGAAGGAGTTGGATATCCCATCTCATGCTATAGGAAGGGTCTCAGGTTGGAATGGGGAGGAGTTGGATATCACATCTCATGTTATAGGAAGGGTCTCAGGATTGGAATGGGAAAGACTTGGATATCACATCTCATGCTACAGGAAGGCTCTCAGGTTTGCAAGGGGAAAGAGTTGGATATCACATTTCATGTTAGAGGTAGGATCTCAGGTTTGGTATTAGAAGTATTGAGATATCACATCTCATGCTATCAGAAGGATCTCAGGTTTGGTATAGAAGCATTGAGATATCATATCTTATGCTATCAGAAGAGTCTCAGGATTGGAATGGGAAGGAGTTGGATATCACATCTCATGCTAAAGGGAGGGTCTCAGGTTTGGAAGATAAGGATTTGGATATCACATCTCATGTTATAGGAAGGATCTCAGGTTTGGTATTAGAAGTATTGAGATATCACATCTCATGCTATCGGAAGGATCTTAGGTTTGGTATAGAAGCATTGAGATATCATATCTTATGCTATCAGAAGGGTCTCAGGATTGGAATGGGAAGGAGTTGGATATCACATCTCATGCTAAAGGGAGGGTCTCAGGTTTGGAAGGAGAAGGATTTGGATATCACATCTCATGTTATAGGATGGATCTCAGGTTTGGTATTAGAAGTATTGAGATATCACATCTCATGTTATCGGAAGGATCTCAGGTTTGGTATTAGAAGTATTGAGATATCACATCTCATGCTATAGGAAGGATCTCAGGATTGGAATGGGAAGGAGTTGGATATCACATCTCATGCTAAAGGAAGGGTCTCAGGATTGGAATGGGAAGGACTTAGATATCACATATCATGCTATCGGGAGGGTCTCAGTTTTGATATTAGAAGCATTGAGATATCACATCTCATGCTATCGGAAGTGTCTCAGGATTGGAATGGGAAGGAGCTGGATATCACATCTCATGCTAAAGGAAGGGTCTCAGGTTTGGAACGTGAAGGAGTTGGATATCATATCTCATGCTATAGGAAGGGTCTCAGGTTTGGTATAAGCATTGAGATATCACATCTCATGCTATAGGAAGGGTCTCAGGATTGGAATGGGAAGGACTTAGATATCACATATCATGCTATAGGGAGGGTCTCAGTTTTGATATTAGAAGCATTGAGATATCACATCTCATGCTATCGGAAGTGTCTCAGGATTGGAATGGGAAGGAGCTGGATATCACATCTCATGCTAAAGGAAGGGTCTCAGGTTTGGAACGTGAAGGAGTTGGATATCACATCTCATGCTATAGGAAGGGTCTCAGGTTTGGTATAAGCATTGAGATATCACATCTCATGCTATAGGAAGGGTCTCAGGATTGGAATGGAAGGAGTTGGATATCACATCTCATGTTATAGGAACGATCTCAGGTTTGGTATTAGAAGCATTGAGACATCACATCTCATGCTATAGGAAGGGTCTCAGGATTGGAATGGGAAGGAGTTGGATATCACATCTCATGCTATAGGAAGGGTCTCAGGATTGGAATGGGAAGGAGTTGAATATGACATCTCATGCCGTAGGAAGGGTCTCAGGTTTGGTATAAACATTGAGATATCACATCTCTGCTATCAAAAGGGTCTCAGGATTGGAATGGGAAGGAGTTGGATATCCCATCTCATGTTATAGGAAGAGTCTCAGGTTTGGTATTAGAAGCATTGAGATATCACATCTCATGCTATAGGAAGTGTCTCAGGATTGGAATGGGAAGGACTTGGATATCACATCTCATGCTATAGGTAGGGTCTCAAGTTTGATATTAGAAGCATTGAGATATCACATCTCATGCTATAGGAAGGGTCTCAGGATTGGAATGGGAAGGAGTTGGATATCACATCTCATGTTATAGGAAGGGTCTCAGGATTGGAATGGGAAGGACTTGGATATCACATCTCATGCTACAGGAAGGCTCTCAGGTTTGCAAGGGGAAAGAGTTGGATATCACATTTCATGTTAGAGGTAGGATCTCAGGTTTGGTATTAGAAGTATTGAGATATCACATCTCATGCTATCAGAAGGATCTCAGGTTTGGTATAGAAGCATTGAGATATCATATCTTATGCTATCAGAAGAGTCTCAGGATTGGAATGGGAAGGAGTTGGATATCACATCTCATGCTAAAGGGAGGGTCTCAGGTTTGGAAGATAAGGATTTGGATATCACATCTCATGTTATAGGAAGGATCTCAGGTTTGGTATTAGAAGTATTGAGATATCACATCTCATGCTATCGGAAGGATCTTAGGTTTGGTATAGAAGCATTGAGATATCATATCTTATGCTATCAGAAGGGTCTCAGGATTGGAATGGGAAGGAGTTGGATATCACATCTCATGCTAAAGGGAGGGTCTCAGGTTTGGAAGGCGAAGGATTTGGATATCACATCTCATGTTATAGGATGGATCTCAGGTTTGGTATTAGAAGTATTGAGATATCACATCTCATGTTATCGGAAGGATCTCAGGTTTGGTATTAGAAGTATTGAGATATCACATCTCATGCTATAGGAAGGGTCTCAGGATTGGAATGGGAAGGAGTTGGATATCACATCTCATGCTAAAGGAAGGGTCTCAGGTTTGGTAGAAGCATTGAGATATCACATCTCATGCTATAGGAAGGGTCTCAGGATTGGAATGGGAAGGACTTAGATATCACATATCATGCTATAGGGAGGGTCTCAGTTTTGATATTAGAAGCATTGAGATATCACATCTCATGCTATCGGAAGTGTCTCAGGATTGGAATGGGAAGGAGCTGGATATCACATCTCATGCTAAAGGAAGGGTCTCAGGTTTGGAACGTGAAGGAGTTGGATGTCACATCTCATGCTATAGGAAGGGTCTCAGGTTTGGTATAAGCATTGAGATATCACATCTCATGCTATAGGAAGGGTCTCAGGATTGGAATGGAAGGAGTTGAATATCACATCTCATGTTATAGGAACGATCTCAGGTTTGGTATTAGAAGCATTGAGACATCACATCTCATGCTATAGGAAGGGTCTCAGGATTGGAATGGGAAGGAGTTGGATATCACATCTCATGCTATATGAAGGGTCTCAGGATTGGAATGGGAAGGAGTTGAATATGACATCTCATGCCGTAGGAAGGGTCTCAGGTTTGGTATAAACATTGAGATATCACATCTCTGCTATCAAAAGGGTCTCAGGATTGGAATGGGAAGGAGTTGGATATCCCATCTCATGTTATAGGAAGAGTCTCAGGTTTGGTATTAGAAGCATTGAGATATCACATCTCATGCTATAGGAAGTGTCTCAGGATTGGAATGGGAAGGACTTGGATATCACATCTCATGCTATAGGTAGGGTCTCAAGTTTGATATTAGAAGCATTGAGATATCACATCTCATGCTATAGGAAGGGTCTCAGGATTGGAATGGGAAGGAGTTGGATATCACATCTCATGCTATGGGAAGGGTCTCAGGTTTGGTATAAGCAGTGAGATATCACATCTCATGCTATAGGAAGGGTCTCAGGATTGGAATGGGAAGGAGTTGGATATCACATCTCATGCTATAGGACGGGTCTCAGGTTTGGTATAAGCAGTGAGATATCACATATGCTATAGGAAGTGTCTCAGGATTGGAATGGGAAGGAGTTGGATATCACATCTCATGTTATAGAAGGATCTCAGGTTTGGTATAAGCATTGAGATATCACATCTCTGCTATCGGAAGGGTCTCAGGATTGGAATGGGAAGGAGTTGGATATTCCCATCTCATGTTATAGGAAGGGTCTCAGGTTTGGTATTAGAAGCATTGAGATATCACATCTCATGCTATAGGAAGGGTCTCAGGATTGGAATGGGAAGGACTTGGATATCACATCTCATGCTATAGGGAGGGTCTCAAGTTTGATATTAGAAGCATTGAGATATCACATTTCATGATATCGGAAGGGTCTCAAGATTGGAATGGGAAGGAGTTGGATATCACATCTCATGTTATAGGAACGATCTCAGGTTTGGTATTAGAAGCATTGAGACATCACATCTCATGCTATAGGAAGGGTCTCAGGATTGGAATGGGAAGGAGTTGGATATCACATCTCATGCTATATGAAGGGTCTCAGGATTGGAATGGGAAGGAGTTGAATATGACATCTCATGCCGTAGGAAGGGTCTCAGGTTTGGTATAAACATTGAGATATCACATCTCTGCTATCAAAAGGGTCTCAGGATTGGAATGGGAAGGAGTTGGATATCCCATCTCATGTTATAGGAAGAGTCTCAGGTTTGGTATTAGAAGCATTGAGATATCACATCTCATGCTATAGGAAGTGTCTCAGGATTGGAATGGGAAGGACTTGGATATCACATCTCATGCTATAGGTAGGGTCTCAAGTTTGATATTAGAAGCATTGAGATATCACATCTCATGCTATAGGAAGGGTCTCAGGATTGGAATGGGAAGGAGTTGGATATCACATCTCATGCTATGGGAAGGGTCTCAGGTTTGGTATAAGCAGTGAGATATCACATCTCATGCTATAGGAAGGGTCTCAGGATTGGAATGGGAAGGAGTTGGATATCACATCTCATGCTATAGGACGGGTCTCAGGTTTGGTATAAGCAGTGAGATATCACATATGCTATAGGAAGTGTCTCAGGATTGGAATGGGAAGGAGTTGGATATCACATCTCATGTTATAGAAGGATCTCAGGTTTGGTATAAGCATTGAGATATCACATCTCTGCTATCGGAAGGGTCTCAGGATTGGAATGGGAAGGAGTTGGATATTCCCATCTCATGTTATAGGAAGGGTCTCAGGTTTGGTATTAGAAGCATTGAGATATCACATCTCATGCTATAGGAAGGGTCTCAGGATTGGAATGGGAAGGACTTGGATATCACATCTCATGCTATAGGGAGGGTCTCAAGTTTGATATTAGAAGCATTGAGATATCACATCTCATGATAAAGGAAGGGTCTAAGGTTTGGAAGGGGAAGGATTTGGATATCACATCTCATGTTATAGGACGGGTCTCAGGTTTGGTATTAGAAGCATTGAGATATCAAATCTCATGGTATAGGAAGGGTCTCAGAATTGGAATGGGAAGGAGTTGGATATCACATCTCAAGCTATAGGAAGGGTCTCAGGATTAGAATGGGAAGGAGTTTGATATCACATCTCATGCCATAGTATGGGTCTCAGGTTTGGTAGAAGCATTGGGATATCACATCTCATGCTATCGGAAGGGTATCGGGATTGGATTTGGAAGGAGTTGGATATCCCATCTCATGCTATAGGAAGGGTCTCAGGTTGGAATGGGGAGGAGTTGGATATCACATCTCATGTTATAGGAAGGGTCTCAGGATTGGAATGGGAAGGACTTGGATATCACATCTCATGCTACAGGAAGGCTCTCAGGTTTGCAAGGGGAAAGAGTTGGATATCACATTTCATGTTAGAGGTAGGATCTCAGGTTTGGTATTAGAAGTATTGAGATATCACATCTCATGCTATCAGAAGGATCTCAGGTTTGGTACAGAAGCTTTGAGATATCATATCTAATGCTATCAGAAGAGTCTCAGGATTGGAATGGGAAGGAGTTGGATATCACATCTCATGCTAAAGGGAGGGTCTCAGGTTTGGAAGATAAGGATTTGGATATCACATCTCATGTTATAGGAAGGATCTCAGGTTTGGTATTAGAAGTATTGAGATATCACATCTCATGCTATCGGAAGGATCTCAGGTTTGGTATAGAAGCATTGAGATATCATATCTTATGCTATCAGAAGGGTCTCAGGATTGGAATGGGAAGGAGTTGGATATCACATCTCATGCTAAAGGGAGGGTCTCAGGTTTGGAAGGCGAAGGATTTGGATATCACATCTCATGTTATAGGATGGATCTCAGGTTTGGTATTAGAAGTATTGAGATATCACATCTCATGTTATCGGAAGGATCTCAGGTTTGGTATTAGAAGTATTGAGATATCACATCTCATGCTATAGGAAGGGTCTCAGGATTGGAATGGGAAAGAGTTGGATATCACATCTCATGCTAAAGGAAGGGTCTCAGGTTTGGTAGAAGCATTGAGATATCACATCTCATGCTATAGGAAGGGTCTCAGGATTGGTATGGGAAGGACTTAGATATCACATATCATGCTATAGGGAGGGTCTCAGTTTTGATATTAGAAGCATTGAGATATCACATCTCATGCTATCGGAAGTGTCTCAGGATTGGAATGGGAAGGAGCTGGATATCACATCTCATGCTAAAGGAAGGGTCTCAGGTTTGGAACGTGAAGGAGTTGGATATCACATCTCATGCTATAGGAAGGGTCTCAGGTTTGGTATAAGCATTGAGATATCACATCTCATGCTATAGGAAGGGTCTCAGGATTGGAATGGAAGGAGTTGGATATCACATCTCATGTTATAGGAACGATCTCAGGTTTGGTATTAGAAGCATTGAGACATCACATCTCATGCTATAGGAAGTGTCTCAGGATTGGAATGGGAAGGAGTTGGATATCACATCTCATGTTATAGGAAGGATCTCAGGTTTGGTATAAGCATTGAGATATCACATCTCTGCTATCGGAAGGGTCTCAGGATTGGAATGGGAAGGAGTTGGATATTCCCATCTCATGTTATAGGAAGGGTCTCATGTTTGGTATTAGAAGCATTGAGATATCACATCTCATGCTATAGGAAGGGTCTCAGGATTGGAATGGGAAGGACTTGGATATCACATCTCATGCTATAGGGAGGGTCTCAAGTTTGATATTAGAAGCATTGAGATATCACATTTCATGATATCGGAAGGGTCTCAAGATTGGAATGGGAAGGAGTTGGATATCACATCTCATGATAAAGGAAGGGTCTAAGGTTTGGAAGGGGAAGGATTTGGATATCACATCTCATGTTATAGGACGGGTCTCAGGTTTGGTATTAGAAGCATTGAGATATCAAATCTCATGGTATAGGAAGGGTCTCAGAATTGGAATGGGAAGGAGTTGGATATCACATCTCAAGCTATAGGAAGGGTCTCAGGATTAGAATGGGAAGGAGTTTGATATCACATCTCATGCCATAGTATGGGTCTCAGGTTTGGTAGAAGCATTGGGATATCACATCTCATGCTATCGGAAGGGTATCGGGATTGGATTTGGAAGGAGTTGGATATCCCATCTCATGCTATAGGAAGGGTCTCAGGTTGGAATGGGGAGGAGTTGGATATCACATCTCATGTTATAGGAAGGGTCTCAGGATTGGAATGGGAAGGACTTGGATATCACATCTCATGCTACAGGAAGGCTCTCAGGTTTGCAAGGGGAAAGAGTTGGATATCACATTTCATGTTAGAGGTAGGATCTCAGGTTTGGTATTAGAAGTATTGAGATATCACATCTCATGCTATCAGAAGGATCTCAGGTTTGGTACAGAAGCTTTGAGATATCATATCTAATGCTATCAGAAGAGTCTCAGGATTGGAATGGGAAGGAGTTGGATATCACATCTCATGCTAAAGGGAGGGTCTCAGGTTTGGAAGATAAGGATTTGGATATCACATCTCATGTTATAGGAAGGATCTCAGGTTTGGTATTAGAAGTATTGAGATATCACATCTCATGCTATCGGAAGGATCTCAGGTTTGGTATAGAAGCATTGAGATATCATATCTTATGCTATCAGAAGGGTCTCAGGATTGGAATGGGAAGGAGTTGGATATCACATCTCATGCTAAAGGGAGGGTCTCAGGTTTGGAAGGCGAAGGATTTGGATATCACATCTCATGTTATAGGATGGATCTCAGGTTTGGTATTAGAAGTATTGAGATATCACATCTCATGTTATCGGAAGGATCTCAGGTTTGGTATTAGAAGTATTGAGATATCACATCTCATGCTATAGGAAGGGTCTCAGGATTGGAATGGGAAAGAGTTGGATATCACATCTCATGCTAAAGGAAGGGTCTCAGGTTTGGTAGAAGCATTGAGATATCACATCTCATGCTATAGGAAGGGTCTCAGGATTGGTATGGGAAGGACTTAGATATCACATATCATGCTATAGGGAGGGTCTCAGTTTTGATATTAGAAGCATTGAGATATCACATCTCATGCTATCGGAAGTGTCTCAGGATTGGAATGGTAAGGAGCTGGATATCACATCTCATGCTAAAGGAAGGGTCTCAGGTTTGGAACGTGAAGGAGTTGGATATCACATCTCATGCTATAGGAAGGGTCTCAGGTTTGGTATAAGCATTGAGATATCACATCTCATGCTATAGGAAGGGTCTCAGGATTGGAATGGAAGGAGTTGGATATCACATCTCATGTTATAGGAACGATCTCAGGTTTGGTATTAGAAGCATTGAGACATCACATCTCATGCTATAGGAAGGGTCTCAGGATTGGAATGGGAAGGAGTTGGATATCACATCTCATGCTATAGGAAGGGTCTCAGGATTGGAATGGGAAGGAGTTGAATATGACATCTCATGCCGTAGGAAGGGTCTCAGGTTTGGTATAAACATTGAGATATCACATCTCTGCTATCAAAAGGGTCTCAGATTTGGAATGGGGAGGAGTTGGATATCCCATCTCATGTTATAGGAAGAGTCTCAGGTTTGGTATTAGAAGCATTGAGATATCACATCTCATGCTATAGGAAGTGTCTCAGGATTGGAATGGGAAGGACTTGGATATCACATCTCATGCTATAGGTAGGGTCTCAAGTTTGATATTAGAAGCATTGAGATATCACATCTCATGCTATAGGAAGGGTCTCAGGATTGGAATGGGAAGGAGTTGGATATCACATCTCATGCTATGGGAAGGGTCTCAGGTTTGGTATAAGCAGTGAGATATCACATCTCATGCTATAGGAAGGGTCTCAGGATTGGAATGGGAAGGAGTTGGATATCACATCTCATGCTATAGGACGGGTCTCAGGTTTGGTATAAGCAGTGAGATATCACATCTCATGCTATAGGAAGTGCCTCAGGATTGGAATGGGAAGGAGTTGGATATCACATCTCATGTTATAGGAAGGATCTCAGGTTTGGTATAAGCATTGAGATATCACATCTCTGCTATCGGAAGGGTCTCAGGATTGGAATGGGAAGGAGTTGGATATTCCCATCTCATGTTATAGGAAGGGTCTCAGGTTTGGTATTAGAAGCATTGAGATATCACATCTCATGCTATAGGAAGGGTCTCAGGATTGGAATGGGAAGGACTTGGATATCACATCTCATGCTATAGGGAGGGTCTCAAGTTTGATATTAGAAGCATTGAGATATCACATTTCATGATATCGGAAGGGTCTCAAGATTGGAATGGGAAGGAGTTGGATATCACATCTCATGATAAAGGAAGGGTCTAAGGTTTGGAAGGGGAAGGATTTGGATATCACATCTCATGTTATAGGACGGGTCTCAGGTTTGGTATTAGAAGCATTGAGATATCAAGTCTCATGGTATAGGAAGGGTCTCAGAATTGGAATGGGAAGGAGTTGGATATCACATCTCAAGCTATAGGAAGGGTCTCAGGATTAGAATGGGAAGGAGTTTGATATCACATCTCATGCCATAGTATGGGTCTCAGGTTTGGTAGAAGCATTGGGATATCACATCTCATGCTATCGGAAGGGTATCGGGATTGGATTTGGAAGGAGTTGGATATCCCATCTCATGCTATAGGAAGGGTCTCAGGTTGGAATGGGGAGGAGTTGGATATCACATCTCATGTTATAGGAAGGGTCTCAGGATTGGAATGGGAAGGACTTGGATATCACATCTCATGCTACAGGAAGGCTCTCAGGTTTGCAAGGGGAAAGAGTTGGATATCACATTTCATGTTAGAGGTAGGATCTCAGGTTTGGTATTAGAAGTATTGAGATATCACATCTCATGCTATCAGAAGGATCTCAGGTTTGGTATAGAAGCATTGAGATATCATATCTTATGCTATCAGAAGAGTCTCAGGATTGGAATGGGAAGGAGTTGGATATCACATCTCATGCTAAAGGGAGGGTCTCAGGTTTGGAAGATAAGGATTTGGATATCACATCTCATGTTATAGGAAGGATTTCAGGTTTGGTATTAGAAGTATTGAGATATCACATCTCATGCTATCGGAAGGATCTCAGGTTTGGTATAGAAGCATTGAGATATATCTTATGCTATCAGAAGGGTCTCAGGATTGGAATGGGAAGGAGTTGGATATCACATCTCATGCTAAAGGGAGGGTCTCAGGTTTGGAAGGCGAAGGATTTGGATATCACATCTCATGTTATAGGATGGATCTCAGGTTTGGTATTAGAAGTATTGAGATATCACATCTCATGTTATCGGAAGGATCTCAGGTTTGGTATTAGAAGTATTGAGATATCACATCTCATGCTATAGGAACTGTCTCAGGATTGGAATGGGAAGGAGTTGGATATCACATCTCATGTTAAAGGAAGGGTCTCAGGTTTGGTAGAAGCATTGAGATATCACATCTCATGCTATAGGAAGGGTCTCAGGGTTGGAATGGGAAGGACTTAGATATCACATATCATGCTATAGGGAGGGTCTCAGTTTTGATATTAGAAGCATTGAGATATCACATCTCATGCTATCGGAAGTGTCTCAGGATTGGAATGGGAAGGAGCTGGATATCACATCTCATGCTAAAGGAAGGGTCTCAGGTTTGGAACGTGAAGGAGTTGGATATTACATCTCATGCTATAGGAAGGGTCTCAGGTTTGGTATAAGCATTGAGATATCACATCTCATGCTATAGGAAGGGTCTCAGGATTGGAATGGAAGGAGTTGGATATCACATCTCATGTTATAGGAACGATCTCAGGTTTGGTATTAGAAGCATTGAGACATCACATCTCATGCTATAGGAAGGGTCTCAGGATTGGAATGGGAAGGAGTTGGATATCACATCTCATGCTATAGGAAGGGTCTCAGGATTGGAATGGGAAGGAGTTGAATATGACATCTCATGCCGTAGGAAGGGTCTCAGGTTTGGTATAAACATTGAGATATCACATCTCTGCTATCAAAAGGGTCTCAGGATTGGAATGGGAAGGAGTTGGATATCCCATCTCATGTTATAGGAAGAGTCTCAGGTTTGGTATTAGAAGCATTGAGATATCACATCTCATGCTATAGGAAGTGTCTCAGGATTGGAATGGGAAGGACTTGGATATCACATCTCATGCTATAGGTAGGGTCTCAAGTTTGATATTAGAAGCATTGAGATATCACATCTCATGCTATAGGAAGGGTCTGAGGATTGGAATGGGAAGGAGTTGGATATCACATCTCATGCTATGGGAAGGGTCTCAGGTTTGGTATAAGCAGTGAGATATCACATCTCATGCTATAGGAAGTGTCTCAGGATTGGAATGGGAAGGAGTTGGATATTCCCATCTCATGTTATAGGAAGGGTCTCAGGTTTGGTATTAGAAGCATTTAGATATCACATCTCATGCTATAGGAAGGGTCTCAGGATTGGAATGGGAAGGACTTGGATATCACATCTCATGCTATAGGGAGGGTCTCAAGTTTGATATTAGAAGCTTTGAGATATCACATCTCATGATATCGGAAGGGTCTCAGGATTGGAATGGGAAGGAGTTGGATATCACATCTCATGATAAAGGAAGGGTCTCAGGTTTGGAAGGGGAAGGATTTGGATATCACATCTCATGTTATATTACGGGTCTCAGGTTTGGTATTAGAAGCATTGAGATATCAAGTCTCATAGTATAGGAAGGGTCTCAGAATTGGAATGGGAAGGAGTTGGATATCACATCTCAAGCTATAGGAAGGGTCTCAGGATTGGAATGGGAAGGACTTGGATATCACATCTCATGCTATAGGAAGGCTCTCAGGTTTGGAAGGGGAAAGAGTTGGATATCACATTTCATGTTAGAGGTAGGATCTCAGGTTTGGTATTAGAGGCATTGAGATATCACATCTCATGCTATCAGAAGGGTCTCTGGAATGGAATGGGAAGGAGTTGGATATCACATCTCATGCTAAAGGGAGGGTCTCAGGTTTGGAAGGGGAATGATTTGGATATCACATCTCATGTTATAGGAAGGATCTCAGGTTTGGTATTAGAAGCATTGAGATATCACATCTCATGCTATCGGAAGGATCTCAGGTTTGGTATTAGAAGCATTGAGATATCACATCTCATGCTATCAGAAGAGTCTCAGGATTGGAATAGGAAGGAGTTGGATATCACATCTCATGCTAAAGGGAGGGTCTCAGGTTTGGAAGGGGAAGGATTTGGATATCACATCTCATGTTATCGGAAGGATCTCACGTTTGGTATTAGAAGTATTGAGATATCATATCTCATGCTATAGGAAGGGTCTCAGGATTGGAATGGGAAGGAGTTGGATATCACATCTCATGCTATAGGGAGGGTCTCAGGATTGGAATGGGAAGGACTTAGATATCACATATCATGCTATAGGGAGGGTCTCAGTTTTGATATTAGAAGCATTGAGATATCACATCTCATGCTATCGGAAGTGTCTCAGGATTGGAATGGGAAGGAGCTGGATATCACATCTCATGCTAAAGGAAGGGTCTCAGGTTTGGAACGGGAAGGATTTGGATATCACATCTCATGTTATAGGAAGGGTCTCAGGTTTGGTATAAGCATTGAGATATCACATCTCTGCTATCGGAAGTGTCTCAGGATTGGAATGGGAAGGAGTTGGATATCCCATCTCATGTTATAGGACGGGTCTCAGGTTTGTTATTAGAATCATTGAGATATCATATTGCATGCTGTAGGAAGGGTCTAAGGGTTGGAATGTGAAGGACTTGGATATCACATCTCATGCTATAGATAGGCTCTTAGGTTTGGAAAGGGAAGGAGTTGGATATCACATTTCATGTTAGAGGAAGGATCTCAGGTTTGGTATTAGAAGCATTGAGATATCACATCTCATGCTATGGGAAGGGTCTCAGGATTGGAATGGGAAGCAGTTGGATATCACATCTCATGCTATAGGAAGGGTCTCAGGTTTGGTATAAGCATTGAGATATCACATCTCATGCTATAGGACGGGTCTCAGGATTGGAATGGAAGGAGTTGGATATCACATCTCATGTTATAGGAAGGATCTCAGGTTTGGTATTAGAAGCATTGAGACATCACATCTCATGCTATAGGAAGGGTCTCAGGGTTGGAATGGGAAGGAGTTGGATATCACATCTCATCCAATAGGAAGGGTCTCAGGTTTGGAATGGGAAGGAATTGGATATCACATCTCATGTTATAGGAAGGATCTCAGGTTTGGTATTAGAAGCATTGAGATATCACATCTCATGCTATAGGAAGGGTCTCAGGATTGGAATGTGAAGGATTTGGATATCACATCTCATGCTAAAGGAAGGGTCTCAGGTTTGGTAGAAGCATTGAGATATCACGTCTCTGCTATCGGAAGGGTCTCAGGATTGGATTGGGAAGGAGTTGGATATCCCTTCTCATGCTATAGGAAGGGTCTCAGGATTTGAATGGCAAGGAGTTGGATATCCCATCTCATGTTATAGGACGGGTCTCAGGTTTTTTATTAAAATCATTGAGATATCATATTGCATGCTGTAGGAAGGGTCTAAGGATTGGAATGGGAAGGACTTGGATATCACATCTCATGCTATAGATAGGCTCTCAGGTTTGGAAAGTGAAGGAGTTGGATATCACATTTCATGTTAGAGGAAGGATCTCAGGTTTGGTATTAGAGGCATTGAGATATCACATCTCAGGCTATAGGAAGGGTCTCAGGATTGGAATGGGAAGGAGTTGGATATCACATCTCATGCTATAGGAAGGGTCTCAGGTTTTGTTATAAGCATTGAGACATCACATCTCATGCTATAGGAAGGGTCTCAGGATTGGAATGGGAAGGAGTTGGATATCACATCTCATGCTATAGGAAGGGTCTCAGGATTGGAATGGGAAGGAGTTGTATATGACATCTCATGCCGTAGGGAGGGTCTCAGGTTTGGTATAAACATTGAGATATCACATCTCTGCTATCGAAAGGGTCTCAGGATTGGAATGGGAAGGAGTTGGATATCCCATCTCATGTTATAGGAAGAGTCTCAGGTTTGGTATTAGAAGCATTGAGATATCACATCTCATGCTATAGGAAGTGTCTCAGGATTGGAATGGGAAGGACTTGGGTATCACATCTCATGCTATAGGGAGGGTCTCAAGTTTGATATTAGAAGCATTGAGATATCACATCTCATGCTATAGGAAGGGTCTCAGGATTGGAATGGGAAGGATTTGGATATCACATCTCATGCTATAGGAAGGGTCTCAGGTTTGGTATAAGCAGTGAGATATCACATCTCATGCTATAGGAAGGGTCTCAGGATTGGAATGGGAAGGAGTTGGATATCACATCTCATGCTATAGGACGGGTCTCAGGTTTGGTATAAGCAGTGAGATATCACATCTCATGCTATAGGAAGTGCCTCAGGATTGGAATGGGAAGGAGTTGGATATCACATCTCATGTTATAGGAAGGATCTCAGGTTTGGTATAAGCATTGAGATATCACATCTCTGCTATCGGAAGGGTCTCAGGATTGGAATGGGAAGGAGTTGGATATTCCCATCTCATGTTATAGGAAGGGTCTCAGGTTTGGTATTAGAAGCATTGAGATATCACATCTCATGCTATAGGAAGGGTCTCAGGATTGGAATGGGAAGGACTTGGATATCACATCTCATGCTATAGGGAGGGTCTCAAGTTTGATATTAGAAGCATTGAGATATCACATTTCATGATATCGGAAGGGTCTCAAGATTGGAATGGGAAGGAGTTGGATATCACATCTCATGATAAAGGAAGGGTCTAAGGTTTGGAAGGGGAAGGATTTGGATATCACATCTCATGTTATAGGACGGGTCTCAGGTTTGGTATTAGAAGCATTGAGATATCAAGTCTCATGGTATAGGAAGGGTCTCAGAATTGGAATGGGAAGGAGTTGGATATCACATCTCAAGCTATAGGAAGGGTCTCAGGATTAGAATGGGAAGGAGTTTGATATCACATCTCATGCCATAGTATGGGTCTCAGGTTTGGTAGAAGCATTGGGATATCACATCTCATGCTATCGGAAGGGTATCGGGATTGGATTTGGAAGGAGTTGGATATCCCATCTCATGCTATAGGAAGGGTCTCAGGTTGGAATGGGGAGGAGTTGGATATCACATCTCATGTTATAGGAAGGGTCTCAGGATTGGAATGGGAAGGACTTGGATATCACATCTCATGCTACAGGAAGGCTCTCAGGTTTGCAAGGGGAAAGAGTTGGATATCACATTTCATGTTAGAGGTAGGATCTCAGGTTTGGTATTAGAAGTATTGAGATATCACATCTCATGCTATCAGAAGGATCTCAGGTTTGGTATAGAAGCATTGAGATATCATATCTTATGCTATCAGAAGAGTCTCAGGATTGGAATGGGAAGGAGTTGGATATCACATCTCATGCTAAAGGGAGGGTCTCAGGTTTGGAAGATAAGGATTTGGATATCACATCTCATGTTATAGGAAGGATTTCAGGTTTGGTATTAGAAGTATTGAGATATCACATCTCATGCTATCGGAAGGATCTCAGGTTTGGTATAGAAGCATTGAGATATATCTTATGCTATCAGAAGGGTCTCAGGATTGGAATGGGAAGGAGTTGGATATCACATCTCATGCTAAAGGGAGGGTCTCAGGTTTGGAAGGCGAAGGATTTGGATATCACATCTCATGTTATAGGATGGATCTCAGGTTTGGTATTAGAAGTATTGAGATATCACATCTCATGTTATCGGAAGGATCTCAGGTTTGGTATTAGAAGTATTGAGATATCACATCTCATGCTATAGGAACTGTCTCAGGATTGGAATGGGAAGGAGTTGGATATCACATCTCATGCTAAAGGAAGGGTCTCAGGTTTGGTAGAAGCATTGAGATATCACATCTCATGCTATAGGAAGGGTCTCAGGGTTGGAATGGGAAGGACTTAGATATCACATATCATGCTATAGGGAGGGTCTCAGTTTTGATATTAGAAGCATTGAGATATCACATCTCATGCTATCGGAAGTGTCTCAGGATTGGAATGGGAAGGAGCTGGATATCACATCTCATGCTAAAGGAAGGGTCTCAGGTTTGGAACGTGAAGGAGTTGGATATTACATCTCATGCTATAGGAAGGGTGTCAGGTTTGGTATAAGCATTGAGATATCACATCTCATGCTATAGGAAGGGTCTCAGGATTGGAATGGAAGGAGTTGGATATCACATCTCATGTTATAGGAACGATCTCAGGTTTGGTATTAGAAGCATTGAGACATCACATCTCATGCTATAGGAAGGGTCTCAGGATTGGAATGGGAAGGAGTTGGATATCACATCTCATGCTATAGGAAGGGTCTCAGGATTGGAATGGGAAGGAGTTGAATATGACATCTCATGCCGTAGGAAGGGTCTCAGGTTTGGTATAAACATTGAGATATCACATCTCTGCTATCAAAAGGGTCTCAGGATTGGAATGGGAAGGAGTTGGATATCCCATCTCATGTTATAGGAAGAGTCTCAGGTTTGGTATTAGAAGCATTGAGATATCACATCTCATGCTATAGGAAGTGTCTCAGGATTGGAATGGGAAGGACTTGGATATCACATCTCATGCTATAGGTAGGGTCTCAAGTTTGATATTAGAAGCATTGAGATATCACATCTCATGCTATAGGAAGGGTCTGAGGATTGGAATGGCAAGGAGTTGGATATCACATCTCATGCTATGGGAAGGGTCTCAGGTTTGGTATAAGCAGTGAGATATCACATCTCATGCTATAGGAAGTGTCTCAGGATTGGAATGGGAAGGAGTTGGATATTCCCATCTCATGTTATAGGAAGGGTCTCAGGTTTGGTATTAGAAGCATTTAGATATCACATCTCATGCTATAGGAAGGGTCTCAGGATTGGAATGGGAAGGACTTGGATATCACATCTCATGCTATAGGGAGGGTCTCAAGTTTGATATTAGAAGCTTTGAGATATCACATCTCATGATATCGGAAGGGTCTCAGGATTGGAATGGGAAGGAGTTGGATATCACATCTCATGATAAAGGAAGGGTCTCAGGTTTGGAAGGGGAAGGATTTGGATATCACATCTCATGTTATATTACGGGTCTCAGGTTTGGTATTAGAAGCATTGAGATATCAAGTCTCATAGTATAGGAAGGGTCTCAGAATTGGAATGGGAAGGAGTTGGATATCACATCTCAAGCTATAGGAAGGGTCTCAGGATTGGAATGGGAAGGACTTGGATATCACATCTCATGCTATAGGAAGGCTCTCAGGTTTGGAAGGGGAAAGAGTTGGATATCACATTTCATGTTAGAGGTAGGATCTCAGGTTTGGTATTAGAGGCATTGAGATATCACATCTCATGCTATCAGAAGGGTCTCTGGAATGGAATGGGAAGGAGTTGGATATCACATCTCATGCTAAAGGGAGGGTCTCAGGTTTGGAAGGGGAATGATTTGGATATCACATCTCATGTTATAGGAAGGATCTCAGGTTTGGTATTAGAAGCATTGAGATATCACATCTCATGCTATCGGAAGGATCTCAGGTTTGGTATTAGAAGCATTGAGATATCACATCTCATGCTATCAGAAGAGTCTCAGGATTGGAATAGGAAGGAGTTGGATATCACATCTCATGCTAAAGGGAGGGTCTCAGGTTTGGAAGGGGAAGGATTTGGATATCACATCTCATGTTATCGGAAGGATCTCACGTTTGGTATTAGAAGTATTGAGATATCATATCTCATGCTATAGGAAGGGTCTCAGGATTGGAATGGGAAGGAGTTGGATATCACATCTCATGCTATAGGGAGGGTCTCAGGATTGGAATGGGAAGGACTTAGATATCACATATCATGCTATAGGGAGGGTCTCAGTTTTGATATTAGAAGCATTGAGATATCACATCTCATGCTATCGGAAGTGTCTCAGGATTGGAATGGGAAGGAGCTGGATATCACATCTCATGCTAAAGGAAGGGTCTCAGGTTTGGAACGGGAAGGATTTGGATATCACATCTCATGTTATAGGAAGGGTCTCAGGTTTGGTATAAGCATTGAGATATCACATCTCTGCTATCGGAAGTGTCTCAGGATTGGAATGGGAAGGAGTTGGATATCCCATCTCATGTTATAGGAAGGGTCTCAGGTTTGTTATTAGAATCATTGAGATATCATATTGCATGCTGTAGGAAGGGTCTAAGGGTTGGAATGTGAAGGACTTGGATATCACATCTCATGCTATAGATAGGCTCTTAGGTTTGGAAAGGGAAGGAGTTGGATATCACATTTCATGTTAGAGGAAGGATCTCAGGTTTGGTATTAGAAGCATTGAGATATCACATCTCATGCTATAGGAAGGGTCTCAGGATTGGAATGGGAAGCAGTTGGATATCACATCTCATGCTATAGGAAGGGTCTCAGGTTTGGTATAAGCATTGAGATATCACATCTCATGCTATAGGACGGGTCTCAGGATTGGAATGGAAGGAGTTGGATATCACATCTCATGTTATAGGAAGGATCTCAGGTTTGGTATTAGAAGCATTGAGACATCACATCTCATGCTATAGGAAGGGTCTCAGGGTTGGAATGGGAAGGAGTTGGATATCACATCTCATCCAATAGGAAGGGTCTCAGGTTTGGAATGGGAAGGAATTGGATATCACATCTCATGTTATAGGAAGGATCTCAGGTTTGGTATTAGAAGCATTGAGACATCACATCTCATGCTATAGGAAGGGTCTCAGGATTGGAATGTGAAGGATTTGGATATCACATCTCATGCTAAAGGAAGGGTCTCAGGTTTGGTAGAAGCATTGAGATATCACGTCTCTGCTATCGGAAGGGTCTCAGGATTGGATTGGGAAGGAGTTGGATATCCCTTCTCATGCTATAGGAAGGGTCTCAGGATTTGAATGGCAAGGAGTTGGATATCCCATCTCATGTTATAGGACGGGTCTCAGGTTTTTTATTAAAATCATTGAGATATCATATTGCATGCTGTAGGAAGGGTCTAAGGATTGGAATGGGAAGGACTTGGATATCACATCTCATGCTATAGATAGGCTCTCAGGTTTGGAAAGTGAAGGAGTTGGATATCACATTTCATGTTAGAGGAAGGATCTCAGGTTTGGTATTAGAGGCATTGAGATATCACATCTCAGGCTATAGGAAGGGTCTCAGGATTGGAATGGGAAGGAGTTGGATATCACATCTCATGCTATAGGAAGGGTCTCAGGTTTTGTTATAAGCATTGAGACATCACATCTCATGCTATAGGAAGGGTCTCAGGATTGGAATGGGAAGGAGTTGGATATCACATCTCATGTTATAGGAAGGGTCTCAGGATTGGAATGGGAAGGAGTTGTATATGACATCTCATGCCGTAGGGAGGGTCTCAGGTTTGGTATAAACATTGAGATATCACATCTCTGCTATCGAAAGGGTCTCAGGATTGGAATGGGAAGGAGTTGGATATCCCATCTCATGTTATAGGAAGAGTCTCAGGTTTGGTATTAGAAGCATTGAGATATCACATCTCATGCTATAGGAAGTGTCTCAGGATTGGAATGGGAAGGACTTGGGTATCACATCTCATGCTATAGGGAGGGTCTCAAGTTTGATATTAGAAGCATTGAGATATCACATCTCATGCTATAGGAAGGGTCTCAGGATTGGAATGGGAAGGATTTGGATATCACATCTCATGCTATAGGAAGGGTCTCAGGTTTGGTATAAGCAGTGAGATATCACTTCTCATGCTATCGGAAGGGTCTCAGGATTGGAATGGGAAGGAGTTGGATATTCCCATCTCATGTTATAGGAAGGGTCTCAGGTTTGGTATTAGAAGCATTGAGATATCACATCTCATGCTATAGGAAGGGTCTCAGGATTGGAATGGGAAGGACTTGGATATCACATCTCATGCTATAGGGAGGGTCTCAAGTTTGATATTAGAAGCATTGAGATATCACATTTCATATCGGAAGGGTCTCAAGATTGGAATGGGAAGGAGTTGGATATCACATCTCATGATAAAGGAAGGGTCTAAGGTTTGGAAGGGGAAGGATTTGGATATCACATCTCATGTTATAGGACGGGTCTCAGGTTTGGTATTAGAAGCATTGAGATATCAAGTCTCATGGTATAGGAAGGGTCTCAGAATTGGAATGGGAAGGAGTTGGGTATCACATCTCAAGCTATAGGAAGTGTCTCAGGATTAGAATGGGAAGGAGTTTGATATCACATCTTATGCCATAGTATGGGTCTCAGGTTTGGTAGAAGCATTGGGATATCACATCTCATGCTATCGGAAGGGTATCGGGATTGGATTTGGAAGGAGTTGGATATCCCATCTCATGCTATAGGAAGGGTCTCAGGTTGGAATGGGAAGGAGTTGGATATCACATCTCATGTTATAGGAAGGGTCTCAGGATTGGAATGGGAAGGACTTGGATATCACATCTCATGCTATAGGAAGGCTCTCAGGTTTGCAAGGGGAAAGAGTTGGATATCACATTTCATGTTAGAGGTAGGATCTCAGGTTTGGTATTAGAAGTATTGAGATATCACATCTCATGCTATCAGAAGGATCTCAGGTTTGGTTTAGAAGCATTGAGATATCATATCTTATGCTATCAGAAGAGTCTCAGGATTGGAATGGGAAGGAGTTGGATATCACATCTCATGCTAAAGGGAGGGTCTCAGGTTTGGAAGATAAGGATTTGGATATCACATCTCATGTTATAGGAAGGATCTCAGGTTTGGTATTAGAAGTATTGAGATATCACATCTCATGCTGTCGGAAGGATCTCAGGTTTGGCATAGAAGCATTGAGATATCATATCTTATGCTATCAGAAGGGCCTCAGGATTGGAATGGGAAGGAGTTGGATATCACATCTCATGCTAAAGGGAGGGTCTCAGGTTTGGAAGGCGAAGGATTTGGATATCACATCTCATGTTATAGGATGGATCTCAGGTTTGGTATTAGAAGTATTGAGATATCACATCTCATGTTATCGGAAGGATCTCAGGTTTGGTATTAGAAGTATTGAGATATCACATCTCATGCTATAGGAAGGGTCTCAGGATTGGAATGGGAAGGAGTTGGATATCACATCTCATGTTAAAGGAAGGGTCTCAGGTTTGGTAGAAGCATTGAGATATCACATCTCATGCTATAGGAAGGGTCTCAGGATTGGAATGGGAAGGACTTAGATATCACATATCATGCTATAGGGAGGGTCTCAGTTTTGATATTAGAAGCGTTGAGATATCACATCTCATGCTATCGGAAGTGTCTCAGGATTGGAATGGGAAGGAGCTGGATATGACATCTCATGCTAAAGGAAGGGTCTCAGGTTTGGAACGGGAAGGAGTTGGATATCACATCTCATGTTATAGGAAGGGTCTCAGGTTTGGTATAAACATTGAGATATCACATCTCTGCTATCGGAAGTGTCTCAGGATTGGAATGGGAAGGAGTTGGATATCCCATCTCATGTTATAGGACGGGTCTCAAGTTTTTTATTAGAATCATTGAGATATCATATTCCATGCTGTAGGAAGGGTCTAAGGATTGGAATGGGAAGGACTTGGATATCACATCTCATGCTATAGATAGGCTCTCAGGTTTGGAAAGTGAAGGAGTTGGATATCACATTTCATGTTAGAGGAAGGATCTCAGGTTTGGTATTAGAGGCATTGAGATATCACATCTCAGGCTATAGGAAGGGTCTCAGGATTGGAATGGGAAGGAGTTGGATATCACATCTCATGCTATAGGAAGGGTCTCAGGTTTGGTATAAGCATTGAGATATCACATCTCATGCTATAGGAAGGGTCTCAGGATTGGAATGGAAGGAGTTGGATATCACATCTCATGTTATAGGAAGGATCTCAGGTTTGGTATTAGAAGCATTGAGACATCACATCTCATGCTATAGGAAGGGTCTCAGGATTGGAATGGGAAGGAGTTGGATATCACATCTCATGCTATAGGAAGGGTCTCAGGATTGGAATGGAAAGGAGTTGAATATGACATCTCATGCCGTAGGAAGGGTCTCAGGTTTGGTATAAACATTGAGATATCACATCTCTGCTATCAAAAGGGTCTCAGGATTGGAATGGGAAGGAGTTGGATATCCCATCTCATGTTATAGGAAGAGTCTCAGGTTTGGTATTAGAAGCATTGAGATATCACATCTCATGCTATAGGAAGTGTCTCAGGATTGGAATGGGAAGGACTTGGATATCACATCTCATGCTATAGGTAGGGTCTCAAGTTTGATATTAGAAGCATTGAGATATCACATCTCATGCTATAGGAAGGGTCTCAGGATTGGAATGGGAAGGACTTGGATATCACATCTCATGCTATAGAGAGGGTCTCAAGTTTGATATTAGAAGCTTTGAGATATCACATCTCATGATATCGGAAGGGTCTCAGGATTGGAATGGGAAGGAGTTGGATATCACATCTCATGATAAAGGAAGGGTCTAAGGTTTGGAAGGGGAAGGATTTGGATATCACATCTCATGTTATATTACGGGTCTCAGGTTTGGTATTAGAAGCATTGAGATATCAAGTCTCATAGTATAGGAAGGGTCTCAGAATTGGAATGGGAAGGAGTTGGATATCACATCTCAAGCTATAGGAAGGGTCTCAGGATTGGAATGGGAAGGACTTGGATATCACATCTCATGCTATAGGAAGGCTCTCAGGTTTGGAAGGGGAAAGAGTTGGATATCACATTTCATGTTAGAGGTAGGATCTCAGGTTTGGTATTAGAGGCATTGAGATATCACATCTCATGCTATCAGAAGGGTCTCTGGAATGGAATGGGAAGGAGTTGGATATCACATCTCATGCTAAAGGGAGGGTCTCAGGTTTGGAAGGGGAATGATTTGGATATCACATCTCATGTTATAGGAAGGATCTCAGGTTTGGTATTAGAAGCATTGAGATATCACATCTCATGCTATCGGAAGGATCTCAGGTTTGGTATTAGAAGCATTGAGATATCACATCTCATGCTATCAGAAGAGTCTCAGGATTGGAATAGGAAGGAGTTGGATATCACATCTCATGCTAAAGGGAGGGTCTCAGGTTTGGAAGGGGAAGGATTTGGATATCACATCTCATGTTATCGGAAGGATCTCACGTTTGGTATTAGAAGTATTGAGATATCATATCTCATGCTATAGGAAGGGTCTCAGGATTGGAATGGGAAGGAGTTGGATATCACATCTCATGCTATAGGGAGGGTCTCAGGATTGGAATGGGAAGGACTTAGATATCACATATCATGCTATAGGGAGGGTCTCAGTTTTGATATTAGAAGCATTGAGATATCACATCTCATGCTATCGGAAGTGTCTCAGGATTGGAATGGGAAGGAGCTGGATATCACATCTCATGCTAAAGGAAGGGTCTCAGGTTTGGAACGGGAAGGATTTGGATATCACATCTCATGTTATAGGAAGGGTCTCAGGTTTGGTATAAGCATTGAGATATCACATCTCTGCTATCGGAAGTGTCTCAGGATTGGAATGGGAAGGAGTTGGATATCCCATCTCATGTTATAGGACGGGTCTCAGGTTTGTTATTAAAATCATTGAGATATCATATTGCATGCTGTAGGAAGGGTCTAAGGGTTGGAATGTGAAGGACTTGGATATCACATCTCATGCTATAGATAGGCTCTTAGGTTTGGAAAGGGAAGGAGTTGGATATCACATTTCATGTTAGAGGAAGGATCTCAGGTTTGGTATTAGAAGCATTGAGATATCACATCTCATGCTATAGGAAGGGTCTCAGGATTGGAATGGGAAGCAGTTGGATATCACATCTCATGCTATAGGAAGGGTCTCAGGTTTGGTATAAGCATTGAGATATCACATCTCATGCTATAGGACGGGTCTCAGGATTGGAATGGAAGGAGTTGGATATCACATCTCATGTTATAGGAAGGATCTCAGGTTTGGTATTAGAAGCATTGAGACATCACATCTCATGCTATAGGAAGGGTCTCAGGGTTGGAATGGGAAGGAGTTGGATATCACATCTCATCCAATAGGAAGGGTCTCAGGTTTGGAATGGGAAGGAATTGGATATCACATCTCATGTTATAGGAAGGATCTCAGGTTTGGTATTAGAAGCATTGAGACATCACATCTCATGCTATAGGAAGGGTCTCAGGATTGGAATGTGAAGGATTTGGATATCACATCTCATGCTAAAGGAAGGGTCTCAGGTTTGGTAGAAGCATTGAGATATCACGTCTCTGCTATCGGAAGGGTCTCAGGATTGGATTGGGAAGGAGTTGGATATCCCTTCTCATGCTATAGGAAGGGTCTCAGGATTTGAATGGCAAGGAGTTGGATATCCCATCTCATGTTATAGGACGGGTCTCAGGTTTTTTATTAAAATCATTGAGATATCATATTGCATGCTGTAGGAAGGGTCTAAGGATTGGAATGGGAAGGACTTGGATATCACATCTCATGCTATAGATAGGCTCTCAGGTTTGGAAAGTGAAGGAGTTGGATATCACATTTCATGTTAGAGGAAGGATCTCAGGTTTGGTATTAGAGGCATTGAGATATCACATCTCAGGCTATAGGAAGGGTCTCAGGATTGGAATGGGAAGGAGTTGGATATCACATCTCATGCTATAGGAAGGGTCTCAGGTTTTGTTATAAGCATTGAGACATCACATCTCATGCTATAGGAAGGGTCTCAGGATTGGAATGGGAAGGAGTTGGATATCACATCTCATGCTATAGGAAGGGTCTCAGGAATGGAATGGGAAGGAGTTGTATATGACATCTCATGCCGTAGGGAGGGTCTCAGGTTTGGTATAAACATTGAGATATCACATCTCTGCTATCGAAAGGGTCTCAGGATTGGAATGGGAAGGAGTTGGATATCCCATCTCATGTTATAGGAAGAGTCTCAGGTTTGGTATTAGAAGCATTGAGATATCACATCTCATGCTATAGGAAGTGTCTCAGGATTGGAATGGGAAGGACTTGGGTATCACATCTCATGCTATAGGGAGGGTCTCAAGTTTGATATTAGAAGCATTGAGATATCACATCTCATGCTATAGGAAGGGTCTCAGGATTGGAATGGGAAGGATTTGGATATCACATCTCATGCTATAGGAAGGGTCTCAGGTTTGGTATAAGCAGTGAGATATCACTTCTCATGCTATCGGAAGGGTCTCAGGATTGGAATGGGAAGGAGTTGGATATTCCCATCTCATGTTATAGGAAGGGTCTCAGGTTTGGTATTAGAAGCATTGAGATATCACATCTCATGCTATAGGAAGGGTCTCAGGATTGGAATGGGAAGGACTTGGATATCACATCTCATGCTATAGGGAGGGTCTCAAGTTTGATATTAGAAGCATTGAGATATCACATTTCATATCGGAAGGGTCTCAAGATTGGAATGGGAAGGAGTTGGATATCACATCTCATGATAAAGGAAGGGTCTAAGGTTTGGAAGGGGAAGGATTTGGATATCACATCTCATGTTATAGGACGGGTCTCAGGTTTGGTATTAGAAGCATTGAGATATCAAGTCTCATGGTATAGGAAGGGTCTCAGAATTGGAATGGGAAGGAGTTGGGTATCACATCTCAAGCTATAGGAAGTGTCTCAGGATTAGAATGGGAAGGAGTTTGATATCACATCTTATGCCATAGTATGGGTCTCAGGTTTCGTAGAAGCATTGGGATATCACATCTCATGCTATCGGAAGGGTATCGGGATTGGATTTGGAAGGAGTTGGATATCCCATCTCATGCTATAGGAAGGGTCTCAGGTTGGAATGGGAAGGAGTTGGATATCACATCTCATGTTATAGGAAGGGTCTCAGGATTGGAATGGGAAGGACTTGGATATCACATCTCATGCTATAGGAAGGCTCTCAGGTTTGCAAGGGGAAAGAGTTGGATATCACATTTCATGTTAGAGGTAGGATCTCAGGTTTGGTATTAGAAGTATTGAGATATCACATCTCATGCTATCAGAAGGATCTCAGGTTTGGTTTAGAAGCATTGAGATATCATATCTTATGCTATCAGAAGAGTCTCAGGATTGGAATGGGAAGGAGTTGGATATCACATCTCATGCTAAAGGGAGGGTCTCAGGTTTGGAAGATAAGGATTTGGATATCACATCTCATGTTATAGGAAGGATCTCAGGTTTGGTATTAGAAGTATTGAGATATCACATCTCATGCTGTCGGAAGGATCTCAGGTTTGGCATAGAAGCATTGAGATATCATATCTTATGCTATCAGAAGGGCCTCAGGATTGGAATGGGAAGGAGTTGGATATCACATCTCATGCTAAAGGGAGGGTCTCAGGTTTGGAAGGCGAAGGATTTGGATATCACATCTCATGTTATAGGATGGATCTCAGGTTTGGTATTAGAAGTATTGAGATATCACATCTCATGTTATCGGAAGGATCTCAGGTTTGGTATTAGAAGTATTGAGATATCACATCTCATGCTATAGGAAGGGTCTCAGGATTGGAATGGGAAGGAGTTGGATATCACATCTCATGTTAAAGGAAGGGTCTCAGGTTTGGTAGAAGCATTGAGATATCACATCTCATGCTATAGGAAGGGTCTCAGGATTGGAATGGGAAGGACTTAGATATCACATATCATGCTATAGGGAGGGTCTCAGTTTTGATATTAGAAGCGTTGAGATATCACATCTCATGCTATCGGAAGTGTCTCAGGATTGGAATGGGAAGGAGCTGGATATGACATCTCATGCTAAAGGAAGGGTCTCAGGTTTGGAACGGGAAGGAGTTGGATATCACATCTCATGTTATAGGAAGGGTCTCAGGTTTGGTATAAACATTGAGATATCACATCTCTGCTATCGGAAGTGTCTCAGGATTGGAATGGGAAGGAGTTGGATATCCCATCTCATGTTATAGGACGGGTCTCAAGTTTTTTATTAGAATCAGTGAGATATCATATTCCATGCTGTAGGAAGGGTCTAAGGATTGGAATGGGAAGGACTTGGATATCACATCTCATGCTATAGATAGGCTCTCAGGTTTGGAAAGTGAAGGAGTTGGATATCACATTTCATGTTAGAGGAAGGATCTCAGGTTTGGTATTAGAGGCATTGAGATATCACATCTCAGGCTATAGGAAGGGTCTCAGGATTGGAATGGGAAGGAGTTGGATATCACATCTCATGCTATAGGAAGGGTCTCAGGTTTGGTATAAGCATTGAGATATCACATCTCATGCTATAGGAAGGGTCTCAGGATTGGAATGGAAGGAGTTGGATATCACATCTCATGTTATAGGAAGGATCTCAGGTTTGGTATTAGAAGCATTGAGACATCACATCTCATGCTATAGGAAGGGTCTCAGGATTGGAATGGGAAGGAGTTGGATATCACATCTCATGCTATAGGAAGGGTCTCAGGATTGGAATGGAAAGGAGTTGAATATGACATCTCATGCCGTAGGAAGGGTCTCAGGTTTGGTATAAACATTGAGATATCACATCTCTGCTATCAAAAGGGTCTCAGGATTGGAATGGGAAGGAGTTGGATATCCCATCTCATGTTATAGGAAGAGTCTCAGGTTTGGTATTAGAAGCATTGAGATATCACATCTCATGCTATAGGAAGTGTCTCAGGATTGGAATGGGAAGGACTTGGATATCACATCTCATGCTATAGGTAGGGTCTCAAGTTTGATATTAGAAGCATTGAGATATCACATCTCATGCTATAGGAAGGGTCTCAGGATTGGAATGGGAAGGACTTGGATATCACATCTCATGCTATAGAGAGGGTCTCAAGTTTGATATTAGAAGCTTTGAGATATCACATCTCATGATATCGGAAGGGTCTCAGGATTGGAATGGGAAGGAGTTGGATATCACATCTCATGATAAAGGAAGGGTCTAAGGTTTGGAAGGGGAAGGATTTGGATATCACATCTCATGTTATATTACGGGTCTCAGGTTTGGTATTAGAAGCATTGAGATATCAAGTCTCATAGTATAGGAAGGGTCTCAGAATTGGAATGGGAAGGAGTTGGATATCACATCTCAAGCTATAGGAAGGGTCTCAGGATTGGAATGGGAAGGACTTGGATATCACATCTCATGCTATAGGAAGGCTCTCAGGTTTGGAAGGGGAAGGATTTGGATATCACATCTCATGTTATCGGAAGGATCTCACGTTTGGTATTAGAAGTATTGAGATATCACATCTCATGCTATCGGAAGGATCTCAGGTTTGGTATTAGAAGCATTGAGATATCACATCTCATGCTATCAGAAGGGTCTCAGGAATGGAATGGGAAGGAGTTGGATATCACATTTCATGTTAGAGGTAGGATCTCAGGTTTGGTATTAGAGGCATTGAGATATCACATCTCATGCTATCAGAAGGGTCTCAGGAATGGAATGGGAAGGAGTTGGATATCACATCTCATGCTAAAGGGAGGGTCTCAGGTTTGGAAGGGGAAGGATTTGGATATCACATCTCATGTTATAGGAAGGATCTCAGGTTTGGTATTAGAAGCATTGAGATATCACATCTCATGCTATCGGAAGGATCTCAGGTTTGGTATTAGAAGCATTGAGATATCACATCTCATGCTATCAGAAGAGTCTCAGGATTGGAATAGGAAGGAGTTGGATATCACATCTCATGCTAAAGGGAGGGTCTCAGGTTTGGAAGGGGAAGGATTTGGATATCACATCTCATGTTATCGGAAGGATCTCACGTTTGGTATTAGAAGTATTGAGATATCACATCTCATGCTATAGGAAGGGTCTCAGGATTGGAATGGGAAGGAGTTGGATATCACATCTCATGCTAAAGGAAGGGTCTCAGGTTTGGTAGAAGCATTGAGATATCACATCTCATGCTATAGGAAGGGTCTCAGGATTGGAATGGGAAGGACTTAGATATCACATATCATGCTATAGGGAGGGTCTCAGTTTTGATATTAGAAGCATTGAGATATCACATCTCATGCTATCGGAAGTGTCTCAGGATTGGAATGGGAAGGAGCTGGATATGACATCTCATGCTAAAGGAAGGGTCTCAGGTTTGGAACGGGAAGGAGTTGGATATCACATCTCATGTTATAGGAAGGGTCTCAGGTTTGGTATAAACATTGAGATATCACATCTCTGCTATCGGAAGTGTCTCAGGATTGGAATGGGAAGGAGTTGGATATCCCATCTCATGTTATAGGACGGGTCTCAAGTTTTTTATTAGAATCATTGAGATATCATATTCCATGCTGTAGGAAGGGTCTAAGGATTGGAATGGGAAGGACTTGGATATCACATCTCATGCTATAGATAGGCTCTCAGGTTTGGAAAGTGAAGGAGTTGGATATCACATTTCATGTTAGAGGAAGGATCTCAGGTTTGGTATTAGAGGCATTGAGATATCACATCTCAGGCTATAGGAAGGGTCTCAGGATTGGAATGGGAAGGAGTTGGATATCACATCTCATGCTATAGGAAGGGTCTCAGGTTTGGTATAAGCATTGAGATATCACATCTCATGCTATAGGAAGGGTCTCAGGATTGGAATGGAAGGAGTTGGATATCACATCTCATGTTATAGGAAGGATCTCAGGTTTGGTATTAGAAGCATTGAGACATCACATCTCATGCTATAGGAAGGGTCTCAGGATTGGAATGGGAAGGAGTTGGATATCACATCTCATGCTATAGGAAGGGTCTCAGGATTGGAATGGAAAGGAGTTGAATATGACATCTCATGCCGTAGGAAAGGTCTCAGGTTTGGTATAAACATTGCGATATCACATCTCTGCTATCAAAAGGGTCTCAGGATTGGAATGGGAAGGAGTTGGATATCCCATCTCATGTTATAGGAAGAGTCTCAGGTTTGGTATTAGAAGCATTGAGATATCACATCTCATGCTATAGGACGTGTCTCAGGATTGGAATGGGAAGGACTTGGATATCAAATCTCATGCTATAGGTAGGGTCTCAAGTTTGATATTAGAAGCATTGAGATATCACATCTCATGCTATAGGAAGGGTCTCAGGATTGGAATGGGAAGGACTTGGATATCACATCTCATGCTATAGAGAGGATCTCAAGTTTGATATTAGAAGCTTTGAGATATCACATCTCATGATATCGGAAGGGTCTCAGGATTGGAATGGGAAGGAGTTGGATATCACATCTCATGATAAAGGAAGGGTCTAAGGTTTGGAAGGGGAAGGATTTGGATATCACATCTCATGTTATATTACGGGTCTCAGGTTTGGTATTAGAAGCATTGAGATATCAAGTCTCATAGTATAGGAAGGGTCTCAGAATTGGAATGGGAAGGAGTTGGATATCACATCTCAAGCTATAGGAAGGGTCTCAGGATTGGAATGGGAAGGACTTGGATATCACATCTCATGCTATAGGAAGGCTCTCAGGTTTGGAAGGGGAAAGAGTTGGATATCACATTTCATGTTAGAGGTAGGATCTCAGGTTTGGTATTAGAGGCATTGAGATATCACATCTCATGCTATCAGAAGGGTCTCAGGAATGGAATGGGAAGGAGTTGGATATCACATCTCATGCTAAAGGGAGGATCTCAGGTTTGGAAGGGGAAGGATTTGGATATCACATCTCATGTTATAGGAAGGATCTCAGGTTTGGTATTAGAAGCATTGAGATATCACATCTCATGCTATCGGAAGGATCTCAGGTTTGGTATTAGAAGCATTGAGATATCACATCTCATGCTATCAGAAGAGTCTCAGGATTGGAATAGGAAGGAGTTGGATATCACATCTCATGCTAAAGGGAGGGTCTCAGGTTTGGAAGGGGAAGGATTTGGATATCACATCTCATGTTATCGGAAGGATCTCACATTTGGTATTAGAAGTATTGAGATATCATATCTCATGCTATAGGAAGGGTCTCAGGATTGGAATGGGAAGGAGTTGGATATCACATCTCATGCTATAGGGAGGGTCTCAGGATTGGAATGGGAAGGACTTAGATATCACATATCATGCTATAGGGAGGGTCTCAGTTTTGATATTAGAAGCATTGAGATATCACATCTCATGCTATCGGAAGTGTCTCAGGATTGGAATGGGAAGGAGCTGGATTTCACATCTCATGCTAAAGGAAGGGTCTCAGGTTTGGAACGGGAAGGATTTGGATATCACATCTCATGTTATAGGAAGGGTCTCAGGTTTGGTATAAGCATTGAGATATCACATCTCTGCTATCGGAAGTGTCTCAGGATTGGAATGGGAAGGAGTTGGATATCCCATCTCATGTTATAGGACGGGTCTCAGGTTTGTTATTAGAATCATTGAGATATCATATTGCATGCTGTAGGAAGGGTCTAAGGGTTGGAATGTGAAGGACTTGGATATCACATCTCATGCTATAGATAGGCTCTTAGGTTTGGAAAGGGAAGGAGTTGGATATCACATTTCATGTTAGAGGAAGGATCTCAGGTTTGGTATTAGAAGCATTGAGATATCACATCTCATGCTATTGGAAGGGTTTCAGGATTGGAATGGGAAGCAGTTGGATATCACATCTCATGCTATAGGACGGGTCTCAGGATTGGAATGGAAGGAGTTGGATATCACATCTCATGTTATAGGAAGGATCTCAGGTTTGGTATTAGAAGCATTGAGACATCACATCTAATGCTATAGGAAGGGTCTCAGGGTTGGAATGGGAAGGAGTTGGATATCACATCTCATCCAATAGGAAGGGTCTCAGGTTTGGAATGGGAAGGAATTGGATATCACATCTCATGTTATAGGAAGGATCTCAGGTTTGGTAT
Source organism: Ambystoma mexicanum (assembly GCF_040938575.1). NCBI lineage: Eukaryota > Metazoa > Chordata > Amphibia > Caudata > Ambystomatidae > Ambystoma > Ambystoma mexicanum. Next base: position 1,222,914 of record NW_027182479.1, on the reverse strand, counting down.
TAGAAGCATTGAGATATCACATCTCATGCTATAGGAAGGGTCTCAGGATTGGAATGTGAAGGATTTGGATATCACATCTCATGCTAAAGGAAGGGTCTCAGGTTTGGTAGAAGCATTGAGATATCACGTCTCTGCTATCGGAAGGGTCTCAGGATTGGATTGGGAAGGAGTTGGATATCCCTTCTCATGCTATAGGAAGGGTCTCAGGATTTGAATGGCAAGGAGTTGGATATCCCATCTCATGTTATAGGATGGGTCTCAGGTTTTTTATTAAAATCATTGAGATATCATATTGCATGCTGTAGGAAGGGTCTAAGGATTGGAATGGGAAGGACTTGGATATCACATCTCATGCTATAGATAGGCTCTCAGGTTTGGAAAGTGAAGGAGTTGGATATCACATTTCATGTTAGAGGAAGGATCTCAGGTTTGGTATTAGAGGCATTGAGATATCACATCTCAGGCTATAGGAAGGGTCTCAGGATTGGAATGGGAAGGAGTTGGATATCACATCTCATGCTATAGGAAGGGTCTCAGGTTTTGTTATAAGCATTGAGACATCACATCCCATGCTATAGGAAGGGTCTCAGGATTGGAATGGGAAGGAGTTGGATATCACATCTCATGCTATAGGAAGGGTCTCAGGATTGGAATGGGAAGGAGTTGTATATGACATCTCATGCCGTAGGGAGGGTCTCAGGTTTGGTATAAACATTGAGATATCACATCTCTGCTATCGAAAGGGTCTCAGGATTGGAATGGGAAGGAGTTGGATATCCCATCTCATGTTATAGGAAGAGTCTCAGGTTTGGTATTAGAAGCATTGAGATATCACATCTCATGCTATAGGAAGTGTCTCAGGATTGGAATGGGAAGGACTTGGGTATCACATCTCATGCTATAGGGAGGGTCTCAAGTTTGATATTAGAAGCATTGAGATATCACATCTCATGCTATAGGAAGGGTCTCAGGATTGGAATGGGAAGGAGTTGGATATCACATCTCATGTTATAGGAAGGATCTCAGGTTTGGTATAAGCATTGAGATATCACATCTCTGCTATCGGAAGGGTCTCAGGATTGGAATGGGAAGGAGTTGGATATTCCCATCTCATGTTATAGGAAGGGTCTCAGGTTTGGTATTAGAAGCATTGAGATATCACATCTCATGCTATAGGAAGGGTCTCAGGATTGGAATGGGAAGGACTTGGATATCACATCTCATGCTATAGGGAGGGTCTCAAGTTTGATATTAGAAGCATTGAGATATCACATTTCATGATATCGGAAGGGTCTCAAGATTGGAATGGGAAGGAGTTGGATATCACATCTCATGCTATAGGAAGGGTCTCAGGATTGGAATGGGAAGGAGTTGTATATGACATCTCATGCCGTAGGGAGGGTCTCAGGTTTGGTATAAACATTGAGATATCACATCTCTGCTATCGAAAGGGTCTCAGGATTGGAATGGGAAGGAGTTGGATATCCCATCTCATGTTATAGGAAGAGTCTCAGGTTTGGTATTAGAAGCATTGAGATATCACATCTCATGCTATAGGAAGTGTCTCAGGATTGGAATGGGAAGGACTTGGGTATCACATCTCATGCTATAGGGAGGGTCTCAAGTTTGATATTAGAAGCATTGAGATATCACATCGCATGCTATAGGAAGGGTCTCAGGATTGGAATGGGAAGGAGTTGAATATCACATCTCATCCAATAGGAAGGGTCTCAGGTTTGGAATGGGAAGGAATTGGATATCACATCTCATGTTATAGGAAGGATCTCAGGTTTGGTATTAGAAGAATTGAGATATCACATCTCATGCTATAGGAAGGGTCTCAGGATTGGAATGTGAAGGATTTGGATATCACATCTCATGCTAAAGGAAGGGTCTCAGGTTTGGTATTAGAAGCATTGAGACATCACATCTAATGCTATAGGAAGGGTCTCAGGGTTGGAATGGGAAGGAGTTGGATATCACATCTCATCCAATAGGAAGGGTCTCAGGTTTGGAATGGGAAGGAATTGGATATCACATCTCATGTTATAGGAAGGATCTCAGGTTTGGTATTAGAAGCATTGAGATATCACATCTCATGCTATAGGAAGGGTCTCAGGATTGGAATGTGAAGGATTTGGATATCACATCTCATGCTAAAGGAAGGGTCTCAGGTTTGGTAGAAGCATTGAGATATCACGTCTCTGCTATCGGAAGGGTCTCAGGATTGGATTGGGAAGGAGTTGGATATCCCTTCTCATGCTATAGGAAGGGTCTCAGGATTTGAATGGCAAGGCGTTGGATATCCCATCTCATGTTATAGGATGGGTCTCAGGTTTTTTATTAAAATCATTGAGATATCATATTGCATGCTGTAGGAAGGGTCTAAGGATTGGAATGGGAAGGACTTGGATATCACATCTCATGCTATAGATAGGCTCTCAGGTTTGGAAAGTGAAGGAGTTGGATATCACATTTCATGTTAGAGGAAGGATCTCAGGTTTGGTATTAGAGGCATTGAGATATCACATCTCAGGCTATAGGAAGGGTCTCAGGATTGGAATGGGAAGGAGTTGGATATCACATCTCATGCTATAGGAAGGGTCTCAGGTTTTGTTATAAGCATTGAGACATCACATCTCATGCTATAGGAAGGGTCTCAGGATTGGAATGGGAAGGAGTTGGATATCACATCTCATGCTATAGGAAGGGTCTCAGGATTGGAATGGGAAGGAGTTGTATATGACATCTCATGCCGTAGGGAGGGTCTCAGGTTTGGTATAAACATTGAGATATCACATCTCTGCTATCGAAAGGGTCTCAGGATTGGAATGGGAAGGAGTTGGATATCCCATCTCATGTTATAGGAAGAGTCTCAGGTTTGGTATTAGAAGCATTGAGATATCACATCTCATGCTATAGGAAGTGTCTCAGGATTGGAATGGGAAGGACTTGGGTATCACATCTCATGCTATAGGGAGGGTCTCAAGTTTGATATTAGAAGCATTGAGATATCACATCTCATGCTATAGGAAGGGTCTCAGGATTGGAATGGGAAGGAGTTGGATATCACATCTCATGCTATAGGAAGGGTCTCAGGTTTGGTATAAGCAGTGAGATATCACATCTCATGCTATAGGAAGTGTCTCAGGATTGGAATGGGAAGGAGTTGGATATCACATCTCATGTTATAGGAAGGATCTCAGGTTTGGTATAAGCATTGAGATATCACATCTCTGCTATCGGAAGGGTCTCAGGATTGGAATGGGAAGGAGTTGGATATTCCCATCTCATGTTATAGGAAGGGTCTCAGGTTTGGTATTAGAAGCATTGAGATATCACATCTCATGCTATAGGAAGGGTCTCAGGATTGGAATGGGAAGGACTTGGATATCACATCTCATGCTATAGGGAGGGTCTCAAGTTTGATATTAGAAGCATTGAGATATCACATTTCATGATATCGGAAGGGTCTCAAGATTGGAATGGGAAGGAGTTGGATATCACATCTCATGCTATAGGAAGGGTCTCAGGATTGGAATGGGAAGGAGTTGTATATGACATCTCATGCCGTAGGGAGGGTCTCAGGTTCGGTATAAACATTGAGATATCACATCTCTGCTATCGAAAGGGTCTCAGGATTGGAATGGGAAGGAGTTGGATATCCCATCTCATGTTATAGGAAGAGTCTCAGGTTTGGTATTAGAAGCATTGAGATATCACATCTCATGCTATAGGAAGTGTCTCAGGATTGGAATGGGAAGGACTTGGGTATCACATCTCATGCTATAGGGAGGGTCTCAAGTTTGATATTAGAAGCATTGAGATATCACATCGCATGCTATAGGAAGGGTCTCAGGATTGGAATGGGAAGGAGTTGAATATCACATCTCATGCTATAGGAAGGGTCTCAGGTTTGGTATAAGCAGTGAGATATCACATCTCATGCTATAGGAAGTGTCTCAGGATTGGAATGGGAAGGAGTTGGATATCACATCTCATGTTATAGGAAGGATCTCAGGTTTGGTATAAGCATTGAGATATCACATCTCTGCTATCGGAAGGGTCTCAGGATTGGAATGGGAAGGAGTTGGATATTCCCATCTCATGTTATAGGAAGGGTCTCAGGTTTGGTATTAGAAGCATTGAGATATCACATCTCATGCTATAGGAAGGGTCTCAGGATTGGAATGGGAAGGACTTGGATATCACATCTCATGCTATAGGGAGGGTCTCAAGTTTGATATTAGAAGCATTGAGATATCACATTTCATGATATCGGAAGGGTCTCAAGATTGGAATGGGAAGGAGTTGGATATCACATCTCATGATAAAGGAAGGGTCTAAGGTTTGGAAGGGGAAGGATTTGGATATCACATCTCATGTTATAGGACGGGTCTCAGGTTTGGTATTAGAAGCATTGAGATATCAAGTCTCATGGTATAGGAAGGGTCTCAGAATTGGAATGGGAAGGAGTTGGATATCACATCTCAAGCTATAGGAAGGGTCTCAGGATTAGAATGGGAAGGAGTTTGATATCACATCTCATGCCATAGTATGGATCTCAGGTTTGGTAGAAGCATTCGGATATCACATCTCATGCTATCGGAAGGGTATCGGGATTGGATTTGGAAGGAGTTGGATATCCCATCTCATGCTATAGGAAGGGTCTCAGGTTGGAATGGGAAGGAGTTGGATATCACATCTCATGTTATAGGAAGGGTCTCAGGATTGGAATGGGAAGGACTTAGATATCACATCTCATGCTATAGGAAGGCTCTCAGGTTTGCAAGGGGAAAGAGTTGGATATCACATTTCATGTTAGAGGTAGGATCTCAGGTTTGGTATTAGAAGTATTGAGATATCACATCTCATGCTATCAGAAGGATCTCAGGTTTGGTATAGAAGCATTGAGATATCATATCTTATGCTATCAGAAGAGTCTCAGGATTGCAATGGGAAGGAGTTGGATATCACATCTCATGCTAAAGGGAGGGTCTCAGGTTTGGAAGATAAGGATTTGGATATCACATCTCATGTTATAGGAAGGATCTCAGGTTTGGTATTAGAAGTATTGAGATATCACATCTCATGCTATCGGAAGGATCTCAGGTTGGTATAGAAGCATTGAGATATCATATCTTATGCTATCAGAAGGGTCTCAGGATTGGAATGGGAAGGAGTTGGATATCACATCTCATGCTAAAGGGAGGGTCTCAGGTTTGGAAGGCGAAGGATTTGGATATCACATCTCATGTTATAGGATGGATCTCAGGTTTGGTATTAGAAGTATTGAGATATCACATCTCATGTTATCGGAAGGATCTCAGGTTTGGTATTAGAAGTATTGAGATATCACATCTCATACTATAGGAAGGGTCTCAGGTTTGGAATGGGAAGGAGTTGGATATCACATCTCATGCTAAAGGAAGGGTCTCAGGTTTGGTAGAAGCATTGAGATATCACACCTCATGCTATAGGAAGGGTCTCAGGATTGGAATGGGAAGGACTTAGATATCACATATCATGCTATAGGGAGGGTCTCAGTTTTGATATTAGAAGCATTGAGATATCACATCTCATGCTATCGGAAATGTCTCAGGATTGGAATGGGAAGGAGCTGGATATCACATCTCATGCTAAAGGAAGGGTCTCAGGTTTGGAACGTGAAGGAGTTGGATATCACATCTCATGCTATAGGAAGGGTCTCAGGTTTGGTATAAGCATTGAGATATCACATCTCATGCTATAGGAAGGGTCTCAGGATTGGAATGGAAGGAGTTGGATATCACATCTCATGTTATAGGAACGATCTCAGGTTTGGTATTAGAAGCATTGAGACATCACATCTCATGCTATAGGAAGGGTCTCAGGATTGGAATGGGAAGGAGTTGGATATCACATCTCATGCTATAGGAAGGGTCTCAGGATTGGAATGGGAAGGAGTTGAATATGACATCTCATGCCGTAGGAAGGGTCTCAGGTTTGGTATAAACATTGAGATATCACATCTCTGCTATCAAAAGGGTCTCAGGATTGGAATGGGAAGGAGTTGGATATCCCATCTCATGTTATAGGAAGAGTCTCAGGTTTGGTACTATAGGAAGGGTCTCAGGATTGGAATGGAAGGAGTTGGATATCACATCTCATGTTATAGGAACGATCTCAGGTTTGGTATTAGAAGCATTGAGACATCACATCTCATGCTATAGGAAGGGTCTCAGGATTGGAATGGGAAGGAGTTGGATATCACATCTCATGCTATAGGAAGGGTCTCAGGATTGGAATGGGAAGGAGTTGAATATGACATCTCATGCCGTAGGAAGGGTCTCAGGTTTGGTATAAACATTGAGATATCACATCTCTGCTATCAAAAGGGTCTCAGGATTGGAATGGGAAGGAGTTGGATATCCCATCTCATGTTATAGGAAGAGTCTCAGGTTTGGTATTAGAAGCATTGAGATATCACATCTCATGCTATAGGAAGTGTCTCAGGATTGGAATGGGAAGGACTTGGATATCACATCTCATGCTATAGGTGGGTCTCAAGTTTGATATTAGAAGCATTGAGATATCACATCTCATGCTATAGGAAGGGTCTGAGGATTGGAATGGGAAGGAGTTGGATATCACATCTCATGCTATGGGAAGGGTCTCAGGTTTGGTATAAGCAGTGAGATATCACATCTCATGCTATAGGAAGTGTCTCAGGATTGGAATGGGAAGGAGTTGGATATTCCCATCTCATGTTATAGGAAGGGTCTCAGGTTTGGTATTAGAAGCATTTAGATATCACATCTCATGCTATAGGAAGGGTCTCAGGATTGGAATGGGAAGGACTTGGATATCACATCTCATGCTATAGGGAGGGTCTCAAGTTTGATATTAGAAGCTTTGAGATATCACATCTCATGATATCGGAAGGGTCTCAGGATTGGAATGGGAAGGAGTTGGATATCACATCTCATGATAAAGGAAGGGTCTCAGGTTTGGAAGGGGAAGGATTTGGATATCACATCTCATGTTATATTACGGGTCTCAGGTTTGGTATTAGAAGCATTGAGATATCAAGTCTCATAGTATAGGAAGGGTCTCAGAATTGGAATGGGAAGGAGTTGGATATCACATCTCAAGCTATAGGAAGGGTCTCAGGATTGGAATGGGAAGGACTTGGATATCACATCTCATGCTATAGGAAGGCTCTCAGGTTTGGAAGGGGAAAGAGTTGGATATCACATTTCATGTTAGAGGTAGGATCTCAGGTTTGGTATTAGAGGCATTGAGATATCACATCTCATGCTATCAGAAGGGTCTCTGGAATGGAATGGGAAGGAGTTGGATATCACATCTCATGCTAAAGGGAGGGTCTCAGGTTTGGAAGGGGAATGATTTGGATATCACATCTCATGTTATAGGAAGGATCTCAGGTTTGGTATTAGAAGCATTGAGATATCACATCTCATGCTATCGGAAGGATCTCAGGTTTGGTATTAGAAGCATTGAGATATCACATCTCATGCTATCAGAAGAGTCTCAGGATTGGAATAGGAAGGAGTTGGATATCACATCTCATGCTAAAGGGAGGGTCTCAGGTTTGGAAGGGGAAGGATTTGGATATCACATCTCATGTTATCGGAAGGATCTCACGTTTGGTATTAGAAGTATTGAGATATCATATCTCATGCTATAGGAAGGGTCTCAGGATTGGAATGGGAAGGAGTTGGATATCACATCTCATGCTATAGGGAGGGTCTCAGGATTGGAATGGGAAGGACTTAGATATCACATATCATGCTATAGGGAGGGTCTCAGTTTTGATATTAGAAGCATTGAGATATCACATCTCATGCTATCGGAAGTGTCTCAGGATTGGAATGGGAAGGAGCTGGATATCACATCTCATGCTAAAGGAAGGGTCTCAGGTTTGGAACGGGAAGGATTTGGATATCACATCTCATGTTATAGGAAGGGTCTCAGGTTTGGTATAAGCATTGAGATATCACATCTCTGCTATCGGAAGTGTCTCAGGATTGGAATGGGAAGGAGTTGGATATCCCATCTCATGTTATAGGACGGGTCTCAGGTTTGTTATTAGAATCATTGAGATATCATATTGCATGCTGTAGGAAGGGTCTAAGGGTTGGAATGTGAAGGACTTGGATATCACATCTCATGCTATAGATAGGCTCTTAGGTTTGGAAAGGGAAGGAGTTGGATATCACATTTCATGTTAGAGGAAGGATCTCAGGTTTGGTATTAGAAGCATTGAGATATCACATCTCATGCTATAGGAAGGGTCTCAGGATTGGAATGGGAAGCAGTTGGATATCACATCTCATGCTATAGGAAGGGTCTCAGGTTTGGTATAAGCATTGAGATATCACATCTCATGCTATAGGACGGGTCTCAGGATTGGAATGGAAGGAGTTGGATATCACATCTCATGTTATAGGAAGGATCTCAGGTTTGGTATTAGAAGCATTGAGACATCACATCTCATGCTATAGGAAGGGTCTCAGGGTTGGAATGGGAAGGAGTTGGATATCACATCTCATCCAATAGGAAGGGTCTCAGGTTTGGAATAGGAAGGAATTGGATATCACATCTCATGTTATAGGAAGGATCTCAGGTTTGGTATTAGAAGCATTGAGACATCACATCTCATGCTATAGGAAGGGTCTCAGGATTGGAATGTGAAGGATTTGGATATCACATCTCATGCTAAAGGAAGGGTCTCAGGTTTGGTAGAAGCATTGAGATATCACGTCTCTGCTATCGGAAGGGTCTCAGGATTGGATTGGGAAGGAGTTGGATATCCCTTCTCATGCTATAGGAAGGGTCTCAGGATTTGAATGGCAAGGAGTTGGATATCCCATCTCATGTTATAGGACGGGTCTCAGGTTTTTTATTAAAATCATTGAGATATCATATTGCATGCTGTAGGAAGGGTCTAAGGATTGGAATGGGAAGGACTTGGATATCACATCTCATGCTATAGATAGGCTCTCAGGTTTGGAAAGTGAAGGAGTTGGATATCACATTTCATGTTAGAGGAAGGATCTCAGGTTTGGTATTAGAGGCATTGAGATATCACATCTCAGGCTATAGGAAGGGTCTCAGGATTGGAATGGGAAGGAGTTGGATATCACATCTCATGCTATAGGAAGGGTCTCAGGTTTTGTTATAAGCATTGAGACATCACATCTCATGCTATAGGAAGGGTCTCAGGATTGGAATGGGAAGGAGTTGGATATCACATCTCATGCTATAGGAAGGGTCTCAGGATTGGAATGGGAAGGAGTTGTATATGACATCTCATGCCGTAGGGAGGGTCTCAGGTTTGGTATAAACATTGAGATATCACATCTCTGCTATCGAAAGGGTCTCAGGATTGGAATGGGAAGGAGTTGGATATCCCATCTCATGTTATAGGAAGAGTCTCAGGTTTGGTATTAGAAGCATTGAGATATCACATCTCATGCTATAGGAAGTGTCTCAGGATTGGAATGGGAAGGACTTGGGTATCACATCTCATGCTATAGGGAGGGTCTCAAGTTTGATATTAGAAGCATTGAGATATCACATCTCATGCTATAGGAAGGGTCTCAGGATTGGAATGGGAAGGATTTGGATATCACATCTCATGCTATAGGAAGGGTCTCAGGTTTGGTATAAGCAGTGAGATATCACTTCTCATGCTATAGGAAGTGTCTCAGGATTGGAATGGGAAGGAGTTGGATATCACATCTCATGTTATAGGAAGGATCTCAGGTTTGGTATAAGCATTGAGATATCACATCTCTGCTATCGGAAGGGTCTCAGGATTGGAATGGGAAGGAGTTGGATATTCCCATCTCATGTTATAGGAAGGGTCTCAGGTTTGGTATTAGAAGCATTGAGATATCACATCTCATGCTATAGGAAGGGTCTCAGGATTGGAATGGGAAGGACTTGGATATCACATCTCATGCTATAGGGAGGGTCTCAAGTTTGATATTAGAAGCATTGAGATATCACATTTCATATCGGAAGGGTCTCAAGATTGGAATGGGAAGGAGTTGGATATCACATCTCATGATAAAGGAAGGGTCTAAGGTTTGGAAGGGGAAGGATCTGGATATCACATCTCATGTTATAGGACGGGTCTCAGGTTTGGTATTAGAAGCATTGAGATATCAAGTCTCATGGTATAGGAAGGGTCTCAGAATTGGAATGGGAAGGAGTTGGGTATCACATCTCAAGCTATAGGAAGTGTCTCAGGATTAGAATGGGAAGGAGTTTGATATCACATCTTATGCCATAGTATGGGTCTCAGGTTTGGAAGAAGCATTGGGATATCACATCTCATGCTATCGGAAGGGTATCGGGATTGGATTTGGAAGGAGTTGGATATCCCATCTCATGCTATAGGAAGGGTCTCAGGTTGGAATGGGAAGGAGTTGGATATCACATCTCATGTTATAGGAAGGGTCTCAGGATTGGAATGGGAAGGACTTGGATATCACATCTCATGCTATAGGAAGGCTCTCAGGTTTGCAAGGGGAAAGAGTTGGATATCACATTTCATGTTAGAGGTAGGATCTCAGGTTTGGTATTAGAAGTATTGAGATATCACATCTCATGCTATCAGAAGGATCTCAGGTTTGGTTTAGAAGCATTGAGATATCATATCTTATGCTATCAGAAGAGTCTCAGGATTGGAATGGGAAGGAGTTGGATATCACATCTCATGCTAAAGGGAGGGTCTCAGGTTTGGAAGATAAGGATTTGGATATCACATCTCATGTTATAGGAAGGATCTCAGGTTTGGTATTAGAAGTATTGAGATATCACATCTCATGCTGTCGGAAGGATCTCAGGTTTGGCATAGAAGCATTGAGATATCATATCTTATGCTATCAGAAGGGCCTCAGGATTGGAATGGGAAGGAGTTGGATATCACATCTCATGCTAAAGGGAGGGTCTCAGGTTTGGAAGGCGAAGGATTTGGATATCACATCTCATGTTATAGGATGGATCTCAGGTTTGGTATTAGAAGTATTGAGATATCACATCTCATGTTATCGGAAGGATCTCAGGTTTGGTATTAGAAGTATTGAGATATCACATCTCATGCTATAGGAAGGGTCTCAGGATTGGAATGGGAAGGAGTTGGATATCACATCTCATGTTAAAGGAAGGGTCTCAGGTTTGGTAGAAGCATTGAGATATCACATCTCATGCTATAGGAAGGGTCTCAGGATTGGAATGGGAAGGACTTAGATATCACATATCATGCTATAGGGAGGGTCTCAGTTTTGATATTAGAAGCGTTGAGATATCACATCTCATGCTATCGGAAGTGTCTCAGGATTGGAATGGGAAGGAGCTGGATATGACATCTCATGCTAAAGGAAGGGTCTCAGGTTTGGAACGGGAAGGAGTTGGATATCACATCTCATGTTATAGGAAGGGTCTCAGGTTTGGTATAAACATTGAGATATCACATCTCTGCTATCGGAAGTGTCTCAGGATTGGAATGGGAAGGAGTTGGATATCCCATCTCATGTTATAGGACGGGTCTCAAGTTTTTTATTAGAATCATTGAGATATCATATTCCATGCTGTAGGAAGGGTCTAAGGATTGGAATGGGAAGGACTTGGATATCACATCTCATGCTATAGATAGGCTCTCAGGTTTGGAAAGTGAAGGAGTTGGATATCACATTTCATGTTAGAGGAAGGATCTCAGGTTTGGTATTAGAGGCATTGAGATATCACATCTCAGGCTATAGGAAGGGTCTCAGGATTGGAATGGGAAGGAGTTGGATATCACATCTCATGCTATAGGAAGGGTCTCAGGTTTGGTATAAGCATTGAGATATCACATCTCATGCTATAGGAAGGGTCTCAGGATTGGAATGGAAGGAGTTGGATATCACATCTCATGTTATAGGAAGGATCTCAGGTTTGGTATTAGAAGCATTGAGACATCACATCTCATGCTATAGGAAGGGTCTCAGGATTGGAATGGGAAGGAGTTGGATATCACATCTCATGCTATAGGAAGGGTCTCAGGATTGGAATGGAAAGGAGTTGAATATGACATCTCATGCCGTAGGAAGGGTCTCAGGTTTGGTATAAACATTGAGATATCACATCTCTGCTATCAAAAGGGTCTCAGGATTGGAATGGGAAGGAGTTGGATATCCCATCTCATGTTATAGGAAGAGTCTCAGGTTTGGTATTAGAAGCATTGAGATATCACATCTCATGCTATAGGAAGTGTCTCAGGATTGGAATGGGAAGGACTTGGATATCACATCTCATGCTATAGGTAGGGTCTCAAGTTTGATATTAGAAGCATTGAGATATCACATCTCATGCTATAGGAAGGGTCTCAGGATTGGAATGGGAAGGACTTGGATATCACATCTCATGCTATAGAGAGGGTCTCAAGTTTGATATTAGAAGCTTTGAGATATCACATCTCATGATATCGGAAGGGTCTCAGGATTGGAATGGGAAGGAGTTGGATATCACATCTCATGATAAAGGAAGGGTCTAAGGTTTGGAAGGGGAAGGATTTGGATATCACATCTCATGTTATATTACGGGTCTCAGGTTTGGTATTAGAAGCATTGAGATATCAAGTCTCATAGTATAGGAAGGGTCTCAGAATTGGAATGGGAAGGAGTTGGATATCACATCTCAAGCTATAGGAAGGGTCTCAGGATTGGAATGGGAAGGACTTGGATATCACATCTCATGCTATAGGAAGGCTCTCAGGTTTGGAAGGGGAAGGATTTGGATATCACATCTCATGTTATCGGAAGGATCTCACGTTTGGTATTAGAAGTATTGAGATATCACATCTCATGCTATCGGAAGGATCTCAGGTTTGGTATTAGAAGCATTGAGATATCACATCTCATGCTATCAGAAGGGTCTCAGGAATGGAATGGGAAGGAGTTGGATATCACATTTCATGTTAGAGGTAGGATCTCAGGTTTGGTATTAGAGGCATTGAGATATCACATCTCATGCTATCAGAAGGGTCTCAGGAATGGAATGGGAAGGAGTTGGATATCACATCTCATGCTAAAGGGAGGGTCTCAGGTTTGGAAGGGGAAGGATTTGGATATCACATCTCATGTTATAGGAAGAATCTCAGGTTTGGTATTAGAAGCATTGAGATATCACATCTCATGCTATCGGAAGGATCTCAGGTTTGGTATTAGAAGCATTGAGATATCACATCTCATGCTATCAGAAGAGTCTCAGGATTGGAATAGGAAGGAGTTGGATATCACATCTCATGCTAAAGGGAGGGTCTCAGGTTTGGAAGGGGAAGGATTTGGATATCACATCTCATGTTATCGGAAGGATCTCACGTTTGGTATTAGAAGTATTGAGATATCACATCTCATGCTATAGGAAGGGTCTCAGGATTGGAATGGGAAGGAGTTGGATATCACATCTCATGCTAAAGGAAGGGTCTCAGGTTTGGTAGAAGCATTGAGATATCACATCTCATGCTATAGGAAGGGTCTCAGGATTGGAATGGGAAGGACTTAGATATCACATATCATGCTATAGGGAGGGTCTCAGTTTTGATATTAGAAGCATTGAGATATCACATCTCATGCTATCGGAAGTGTCTCAGGATTGGAATGGGAAGGAGCTGGATATGACATCTCATGCTAAAGGAAGGGTCTCAGGTTTGGAACGGGAAGGAGTTGGATATCACATCTCATGTTATAGGAAGGGTCTCAGGTTTGGTATAAACATTGAGATATCACATCTCTGCTATCGGAAGTGTCTCAGGATTGGAATGGGAAGGAGTTGGATATCCCATCTCATGTTATAGGACGGGTCTCAAGTTTTTTATTAGAATCATTGAGATATCATATTCCATGCTGTAGGAAGGGTCTAAGGATTGGAATGGGAAGGACTTGGATATCACATCTCATGCTATAGATAGGCTCTCAGGTTTGGAAAGTGAAGGAGTTGGATATCACATTTCATGTTAGAGGAAGGATCTCAGGTTTGGTATTAGAGGCATTGAGATATCACATCTCAGGCTATAGGAAGGGTCTCAGGATTGGAATGGGAAGGAGTTGGATATCACATCTCATGCTATAGGAAGGGTCTCAGGTTTGGTATAAGCATTGAGATATCACATCTCATGCTATAGGAAGGGTCTCAGGATTGGAATGGAAGGAGTTGGATATCACATCTCATGTTATAGGAAGGATCTCAGGTTTGGTATTAGAAGCATTGAGACATCACATCTCATGCTATAGGAAGGGTCTCAGGATTGGAATGGGAAGGAGTTGGATATCACATCTCATGCTATAGGAAGGGTCTCAGGATTGGAATGGAAAGGAGTTGAATATGACATCTCATGCCGTAGGAAAGGTCTCAGGTTTGGTATAAACATTGCGATATCACATCTCTGCTATCAAAAGGGTCTCAGGATTGGAATGGGAAGGAGTTGGATATCCCATCTCATGTTATAGGAAGAGTCTCAGGTTTGGTATTAGAAGCATTGAGATATCACATCTCATGCTATAGGACGTGTCTCAGGATTGGAATGGGAAGGACTTGGATATCAAATCTCATGCTATAGGTAGGGTCTCAAGTTTGATATTAGAAGCATTGAGATATCACATCTCATGCTATAGGAAGGGTCTCAGGATTGGAATGGGAAGGACTTGGATATCACATCTCATGCTATAGAGAGGATCTCAAGTTTGATATTAGAAGCTTTGAGATATCACATCTCATGATATCGGAAGGGTCTCAGGATTGGAATGGGAAGGAGTTGGATATCACATCTCATGATAAAGGAAGGGTCTAAGGTTTGGAAGGGGAAGGATTTGGATATCACATCTCATGTTATATTACGGGTCTCAGGTTTGGTATTAGAAGCATTGAGATATCAAGTCTCATAGTATAGGAAGGGTCTCAGAATTGGAATGGGAAGGAGTTGGATATCACATCTCAAGCTATAGGAAGGGTCTCAGGATTGGAATGGGAAGGACTTGGATATCACATCTCATGCTATAGGAAGGCTCTCAGGTTTGGAAGGGGAAAGAGTTGGATATCACATTTCATGTTAGAGGTAGGATCTCAGGTTTGGTATTAGAGGCATTGAGATATCACATCTCATGCTATCAGAAGGGTCTCAGGAATGGAATGGGAAGGAGTTGGATATCACATCTCATGCTAAAGGGAGGATCTCAGGTTTGGAAGGGGAAGGATTTGGATATCACATCTCATGTTATAGGAAGGATCTCAGGTTTGGTATTAGAAGCATTGAGATATCACATCTCATGCTATCGGAAGGATCTCAGGTTTGGTATTAGAAGCATTGAGATATCACATCTCATGCTATCAGAAGAGTCTCAGGATTGGAATAGGAAGGAGTTGGATATCACATCTCATGCTAAAGGGAGGGTCTCAGGTTTGGAAGGGGAAGGATTTGGATATCACATCTCATGTTATCGGAAGGATCTCACATTTGGTATTAGAAGTATTGAGATATCATATCTCATGCTATAGGAAGGGTCTCAGGATTGGAATGGGAAGGAGTTGGATATCACATCTCATGCTATAGGGAGGGTCTCAGGATTGGAATGGGAAGGACTTAGATATCACATATCATGCTATAGGGAGGGTCTCAGTTCTGATATTAGAAGCATTGAGATATCACATCTCATGCTATCGGAAGTGTCTCAGGATTGGAATGGGAAGGAGCTGGATTTCACATCTCATGCTAAAGGAAGGGTCTCAGGTTTGGAACGGGAAGGATTTGGATATCACATCTCATGTTATAGGAAGGGTCTCAGGTTTGGTATAAGCATTGAGATATCACATCTCTGCTATCGGAAGTGTCTCAGGATTGGAATGGGAAGGAGTTGGATATCCCATCTCATGTTATAGGACGGGTCTCAGGTTTGTTATTAGAATCATTGAGATATCATATTGCATGCTGTAGGAAGGGTCTAAGGGTTGGAATGTGAAGGACTTGGATATCACATCTCATGCTATAGATAGGCTCTTAGGTTTGGAAAGGGAAGGAGTTGGATATCACATTTCATGTTAGAGGAAGGATCTCAGGTTTGGTATTAGAAGCATTGAGATATCACATCTCATGCTATTGGAAGGGTTTCAGGATTGGAATGGGAAGCAGTTGGATATCACATCTCATGCTATAGGACGGGTCTCAGGATTGGAATGGAAGGAGTTGGATATCACATCTCATGTTATAGGAAGGATCTCAGGTTTGGTATTAGAAGCATTGAGACATCACATCTAATGCCATAGGAAGGGTCTCAGGGTTGGAATGGGAAGGAGTTGGATATCACATCTCATCCAATAGGAAGGGTCTCAGGTTTGGAATGGGAAGGAATTGGATATCACATCTCATGTTATAGGAAGGATCTCAGGTTTGGTATTAGAAGCATTGAGATATCACATCTCATGCTATAGGAAGGGTCTCAGGATTGGAATGTGAAGGATTTGGATATCACATCTCATGCTAAAGGAAGGGTCTCAGGTTTGGTAGAAGCATTGAGATATCACGTCTCTGCTATCGGAAGGGTCTCAGGATTGGATTGGGAAGGAGTTGGATATCCCTTCTCATGCTATAGGAAGGGTCTCAGGATTTGAATGGCAAGGAGTTGGATATCCCATCTCATGTTATAGGATGGGTCTCAGGTTTTTTATTAAAATCATTGAGATATCATATTGCATGCTGTAGGAAGGGTCTAAGGATTGGAATGGGAAGGACTTGGATATCACATCTCATGCTATAGATAGGCTCTCAGGTTTGGAAAGTGAAGGAGTTGGATATCACATTTCATGTTAGAGGAAGGATCTCAGGTTTGGTATTAGAGGCATTGAGATATCACATCTCAGGCTATAGGAAGGGTCTCAGGATTGGAATGGGAAGGAGTTGTATATCACATCTCATGCTATAGGAAGGGTCTCAGGTTTTGTTATAAGCATTGAGACATCACATCTCATGCTATAGGAAGGGTCTCAGGATTGGAATGGGAAGGAGTTGGATATCACATCTCATGCTATAGGAAGGGTCTCAGGATTGGAATGGGAAGGAGTTGTATATGACATCTCATGCCGTAGGGAGGGTCTCAGGTTTGGTATAAACATTGAGATATCACATCTCTGCTATCGAAAGGGTCTCAGGATTGGAATGGGAAGGAGTTGGATATCCCATCTCATGTTATAGGAAGAGTCTCAGGTTTGGTATTAGAAGCATTGAGATATCACATCTCATGCTATAGGAAGTGTCTCAGGATTGGAATGGGAAGGACTTGGGTATCACATCTCATGCTATAGGGAGGGTCTCAAGTTTGATATTAGAAGCATTGAGATATCACATCTCATGCTATAGGAAGGGTCTCAGGATTGGAATGGGAAGGAGTTGGATATCACATCTCATGCTATAGGAAGGGTCTCAGGTTTGGTATAAGCAGTGAGATATCACATCTCATGCTATAGGAAGTGTCTCAGGATTGGAATGGGAAGGAGTTGGATATCACATCTCATGTTATAGGAAGGATCTCAGGTTTGGTATAAGCATTGAGATATCACATCTCTGCTATCGGAAGGGTCTCAGGATTGGAATGGGAAGGAGTTGGATATTCCCATCTCATGTTATAGGAAGGGTCTCAGGTTTGGTATTAGAAGCATTGAGATATCACATCTCATGCTATAGGAAGGGTCTCAGGATTGGAATGGGAAGGACTTGGATATCACATCTCATGCTATAGGGAGGGTCTCAAGTTTGATATTAGAAGCATTGAGATATCACATTTCATGATATCGGAAGGGTCTCAAGATTGGAATGGGAAGGAGTTGGATATCACATCTCATGCTATAGGAAGGGTCTCAGGATTGGAATGGGAAGGAGTTGTATATGACATCTCATGCCGTAGGGAGGGTCTCAGGTTTGGTATAAACATTGAGATATCACATCTCTGCTATCGAAAGGGTCTCAGGATTGGAATGGGAAGGAGTTGTATATCCCATCTCATGTTATAGGAAGAGTCTCAGGTTTGGTATTAGAAGCATTGAGATATCACATCTCATGCTATAGGAAGTGTCTCAGGATTGGAATGGGAAGGACTTGGGTATCACATCTCATGCTATAGGGAGGGTCTCAAGTTTGATATTAGAAGCATTGAGATATCACATCGCATGCTATAGGAAGGGTCTCAGGATTGGAATGGGAAGGAGTTGAATATCACATCTCATCCAATAGGAAGGGTCTCAGGTTTGGAATGGGAAGGAATTGGATATCACATCTCATGTTATAGGAAGGATCTCAGGTTTGGTATTAGAAGAATTGAGATATCACATCTCATGCTATAGGAAGGGTCTCAGGATTGGAATGTGAAGGATTTGGATATCACATCTCATGCTAAAGGAAGGGTCTCAGGTTTGGTATTAGAAGCATTGAGACATCACATCTAATGCTATAGGAAGGGTCTCAGGGTTGGAATGGGAAGGAGTTGGATATCACATCTCATCCAACAGGAAGGGTCTCAGGTTTGGAATGGGAAGGAATTGGATATCACATCTCATGTTATAGGAAGGATCTCAGGTTTGGTATTAGAAGCATTGAGATATCACATCTCATGCTATAGGAAGGGTCTCAGGATTGGAATGTGAAGGATTTGGATATCACATCTCATGCTAAAGGAAGGGTCTCAGGTTTGGTAGAAGCATTGAGATATCAAGTCTCTGCTATCGGAAGGGTCTCAGGATTGGATTGGGAAGGAGTTGGATATCCCTTCTCATGCTATAGGAAGGGTCTCAGGATTTGAATGGCAAGGAGTTGGATATCCCATCTCATGCTATAGGATGGGTCTCAGGTTTTTTATTAAAATCATTGAGATATCATATTGCATGCTGTAGGAAGGGTCTAAGGATTGGAATGGGAAGGACTTGGATATCACATCTCATGCTATAGATAGGCTCTCAGGTTTGGAAAGTGAAGGAGTTGGATATCACATCTCATGCTATAGGAAGGGTCTCAGGTTTTGTTATAAGCATTGAGACATCACATCTCATGCTATAGGAAGGGTCTCAGGATTGGAATGGGAAGGAGTTGGATATCACATCTCATGCTATAGGAAGGGTCTCAGGATTGGAATGGGAAGGAGTTGTATATGACATCTCATGCCGTAGGGAGGGTCTCAGGTTTGGTATAAACATTGAGATATCACATCTCTGCTATCGAAAGGGTCTCAGGATTGGAATGGGAAGGAGTTGGATATCCCATCTCATGTTATAGGAAGAGTCTCAGGTTTGGTATTAGAAGCATTGAGATATCACATCTCATGCTATAGGAAGTGTCTCAGGATTGGAATGGGAAGGACTTGGGTATCACATCTCATGCTATAGGGAGGGTCTCAAGTTTGATATTAGAAGCATTGAGATATCACATCTCATGCTATAGGAAGGGTCTCAGGATTGGAATGGGAAGGAGTTGGATATCACATCTCATGCTATAGGAAGGGTCTCAGGTTTGGTATAAGCAGTGAGATATCACATCTCATGCTATAGGAAGTGTCTCAGGATTGGAATGGGAAGGAGTTGGATATCACATCTCATGTTATAGGAAGGATCTCAGGTTTGGTATAAGCATTGAGATATCACATCTCTGCTATCGGAAGGGTCTCAGGATTGGAATGGGAAGGAGTTGGATATTCCCATCTCATGTTATAGGAAGGGTCTCAGGTTTGGTATTAGAAGCATTGAGATATCACATCTCATGCTATAGGAAGGGTCTCAGGATTGGAATGGGAAGGACTTGGATATCACATCTCATGCTATAGGGAGGGTCTCAAGTTTGATATTAGAAGCATTGAGATATCACATTTCATGATATCGGAAGGGTCTCAAGATTGGAATGGGAAGGAGTTGGATATCACATCTCATGCTATAGGAAGGGTCTCAGGATTGGAATGGGAAGGAGTTGTATATGACATCTCATGCCGTAGGGAGGGTCTCAGGTTCGGTATAAACATTGAGATATCACATCTCTGCTATCGAAAGGGTCTCAGGATTGGAATGGGAAGGAGTTGGATATCCCATCTCATGTTATAGGAAGAGTCTCAGGTTTGGTATTAGAAGCATTGAGATATCACATCTCATGCTATAGGAAGTGTCTCAGGATTGGAATGGGAAGGACTTGGGTATCACATCTCATGCTATAGGGAGGGTCTCAAGTTTGATATTAGAAGCATTGAGATATCACATCGCATGCTATAGGAAGGGTCTCAGGATTGGAATGGGAAGGAGTTGAATATCACATCTCATGCTATAGGAAGGGTCTCAGGTTTGGTATAAGCAGTGAGATATCACATCTCATGCTATAGGAAGTGTCTCAGGATTGGAATGGGAAGGAGTTGGATATCACATCTCATGTTATAGGAAGGATCTCAGGTTTGGTATAAGCATTGAGATATCACATCTCTGCTATCGGAAGGGTCTCAGGATTGGAATGGGAAGGAGTTGGATATTCCCATCTCATGTTATAGGAAGGGTCTCAGGTTTGGTATTAGAAGCATTGAGATATCACATCTCATGCTATAGGAAGGGTCTCAGGATTGGAATGGGAAGGACTTGGATATCACATCTCATGCTATAGGGAGGGTCTCAAGTTTGATATTAGAAGCATTGAGATATCACATTTCATGATATCGGAAGGGTCTCAAGATTGGAATGGGAAGGAGTTGGATATCACATCTCATGATAAAGGAAGGGTCTAAGGTTTGGAAGGGGAAGGATTTGGATATCACATCTCATGTTATAGGACGGGTCTCAGGTTTGGTATTAGAAGCATTGAGATATCAAGTCTCATGGTATAGGAAGGGTCTCAGAATTGGAATGGGAAGGAGTTGGATATCACATCTCAAGCTATAGGAAGGGTCTCAGGATTAGAATGGGAAGGAGTTTGATATCACATCTCATGCCATAGTATGGATCTCAGGTTTGGTAGAAGCATTGGGATATCACATCTCATGCTATCGGAAGGGTATCGGGATTGGATTTGGAAGGAGTTGGATATCCCATCTCATGCTATAGGAAGGGTCTCAGGTTGGAATGGGAAGGAGTTGGATATCACATCTCATGTTATAGGAAGGGTCTCAGGATTGGAATGGGAAGGACTTAGATATCACATCTCATGCTATAGGAAGGCTCTCAGGTTTGCAAGGGGAAAGAGTTGGATATCACATTTCATGTTAGAGGTAGGATCTCAGGTTTGGTATTAGAAGTATTGAGATATCACATCTCATGCTATCAGAAGGATCTCAGGTTTGGTATAGAAGCATTGAGATATCATATCTTATGCTATCAGAAGAGTCTCAGGATTGCAATGGGAAGGAGTTGGATATCACATCTCATGCTAAAGGGAGGGTCTCAGGTTTGGAAGATAAGGATTTGGATATCACATCTCATGTTATAGGAAGGATCTCAGGTTTGGTATTAGAAGTATTGAGATATCACATCTCATGCTATCGGAAGGATCTCAGGTTGGTATAGAAGCATTGAGATATCATATCTTATGCTATCAGAAGGGTCTCAGGATTGGAATGGGAAGGAGTTGGATATCACATCTCATGCTAAAGGGAGGGTCTCAGGTTTGGAAGGCGAAGGATTTGGATATCACATCTCATGTTATAGGATGGATCTCAGGTTTGGTATTAGAAGTATTGAGATATCACATCTCATGTTATCGGAAGGATCTCAGGTTTGGTATTAGAAGTATTGAGATATCACATCTCATACTATAGGAAGGGTCTCAGGATTGGAATGGGAAGGAGTTGGATATCACATCTCATGCTAAAGGAAGGGTCTCAGGTTTGGTAGAAGCATTGAGATATCACACCTCATGCTATAGGAAGGGTCTCAGGATTGGAATGGGAAGGACTTAGATATCACATATCATGCTATAGGGAGGGTCTCAGTTTTGATATTAGAAGCATTGAGATATCACATCTCATGCTATCGGAAATGTCTCAGGATTGGAATGGGAAGGAGCTGGATATCACATCTCATGCTAAAGGAAGGGTCTCAGGTTTGGAACGTGAAGGAGTTGGATATCACATCTCATGCTATAGGAAGGGTCTCAGGTTTGGTATAAGCATTGAGATATCACATCTCATGCTATAGGAAGGGTCTCAGGATTGGAATGGAAGGAGTTGGATATCACATCTCATGTTATAGGAACGATCTCAGGTTTGGTATTAGAAGCATTGAGACATCACATCTCATGCTATAGGAAGGGTCTCAGGATTGGAATGGGAAGGAGTTGGATATCACATCTCATGCTATAGGAAGGGTCTCAGGATTGGAATGGGAAGGAGTTGAATATGACATCTCATGCCGTAGGAAGGGTCTCAGGTTTGGTATAAACATTGAGATATCACATCTCTGCTATCAAAAGGGTCTCAGGATTGGAATGGGAAGGAGTTGGATATCCCATCTCATGTTATAGGAACAGTCTCAGGTTTGGTATTAGAAGCATTGAAATATCACATCTCATGCTATAGGAAGTGTCTCAGGATTGGAATGGGAAGGACTTGGATATCACATCTCATGCTATAGGTAGGGTCTCAAGTTTGATATTAGAAGCATTGAGATATCACATCTCATGCTATAGGAAGGGTCTGAGGATTGGAATGGGAAGGAGTTGGATATCACATCTCATGCTATGGGAAGGGTCTCAGGTTTGGTATAAGCAGTGAGATATCACATCTCATGCTATAGGAAGTGTCTCAGGATTGGAATGGGAAGGAGTTGGATATTTCCATCTCATGTTATAGGAAGGGTCTCAGGTTTGGTATTAGAAGCATTGAGATATCACATCTCATGCTATAGGAAGGGTCTCAGGAT